>NW_026628087.1:0-3328 GCF_030028575.1 Malurus melanocephalus
AAATTAAAATGAAAATTAAAATTGAAATAGAAATTGAAATTGACATTAAAATAAAAAAATATCCAACCCATTTGGTCCCTTCCAGCCCAGCTGGTGATCGACGATCCGTTCATCCGGAAATGGGAGGAATCCTCGGGATTTTTGGGATTGAAGGAATTCGCGGAGCGCGCGGACGATCGCGACCTCCAGGGGAAAATCTCCATCGTGGAGAAACATCGGGAGCGGCTCCCGCAGCTGCTGCGGAGCATCCGGGACAACCACGTGGAGCAGGAATCCCTGGCAGGTCCATGGAATTCTTGGAATTTTTTTTTTTTTGGGAATTTCCTTGGAATTTGCTCGTTTTTTAAGGAGGTGGAAACGGGAGCTTTTGGGATTGGAGGAATTCTCGGAGCGCGCGAACGAGCGCGACCTCCAGGGGAAAATCTCCATCATGGAGCAGGAATCCCTGGCAGGTCCCTGGAAATTTTTGGGATTATTTTTTTTGGGAATTTCCTTGGAATTTCCTCGTTTTTTACGGAGGTGGAAACCTCGGGATTTTTGGGATTGAAGGAATTCTCAGAGCGCACGAACGACCACGACCTCCGGGGAAAATCTCCATCGTGGAGCAGGAATCCCTGGCAGGTCCATGGAATTCTTGGAATTATTTTTTTTGGGAATTTCCTTGGAATTTTCTCGCTCCAGCGGGAAATAGCCTCGTTTTTTATGGAGGTGTAAACAGGAGCTTTTGGGATTGAAGGAATTCCCATTTTTTTTTGGGATTGAAGGAATTCTCGGAGCGCACGGACGACCGCGACCTCCACGGGAAAATCTCCATCGTGGAGCAGGAATCCCTGGCAGGTCCATGGAATTTTTTGGGATTATTTTTTTTTGGGAATTTCCCTGGAATTTCCTCACTCCGGCGGGAAATCCGCTCGTTTTTTAGGGTGAAAGGAGGTGGAAACGGGAGCTTTTGGGATTGGAGCTCCACTGGAAATTAAAACACTTTTTGATGGTTTCATTTTGATTTCCTCATGAATTGTTGTGAAATTGATTTCAAAATTAATTAATTTCAAAATTAATTAATTTCAAAACAATTAACAAATTCAATTTCTATTTCCTCATTAATTGTTTTGAAATGAATTAATTTCAAAATGAATTAATTTCAAAATTAATTAATTAATTAATTTCGAAACCATTCATGAATTCAATTTCTATTTCCTCATTAATCGTTTTGAAATTAATTAATTTCAAAAATAATTAATTTTGAAATATATTATTTAATTAATTTCAAAACAATTAATGAATTAATTGCAAAACAATTCATGGGGAATTAGAAATTGAATTAATCAGCCAAAATAGCCAAATTGTGGGAAAATCATAAGAAATCAACTTTCAAAATTACGGTTTTCTCTCTGCCAGGACTGATCCTTTTTTTTCCTGTTTTTCCCAAATTTTCTGGATCCAGATTATCTCCTCGGCACCGTGCACCAAGCCAAGGGTTTGGAATTCGACACCGTTTGCGTCGCCGACGATTTTGTGCAAATCCCATCGGTGAGCGGAGATTTCCTGAGGAGAACCATCGCCAACCTCGGTAAAGGAGAGCTAAAAATGGGGAAAAAAAAATCTGGGAATGGAGTTGGGAAAGGATGGAGAACCGGGAGAGGGTGAGGGAGTTGGGAAAAAGGAAAAAAATGGGGAAAAAAAGGGGATTGGGGGGATTTTGTGGCTCTGCATAGGAGGGAACAGCCGGGGGGGATTTGGGATCTCAACCCAGGGAACAGCCCCAAATTGCACCAGGGAATGTTTGGTTTGGATATTGGGGAATTTTTTCATGGAAAAGGTGATTAAAGACTGTAAAAGGGGAGAAAACTGGGAAAAATATGGATCAGGGGGGACCTTGTGGCTCTGCACAGGAGGAGGCAGCCGGGGTGGATTTGGGATCTCATCCCAGGAACAGGGAACGGCCCCAAATTGCACCAGGGAATGTTTGGTTTGGATATTGGGGAATTTTTTTATGGAAAAGGTGATTAAAGACTGGAAAAGGGGAAAAAATTGGGAAAAATGGGGATTAGGTGGCTCTGCACAACTCCCTGACAGGAGGGGAGGGATTTGGGATCTCATCCCAGGAACAGGGAATGGCCCCAAATTGTACCAAGGAATGTTTGGTTTGGATATTGGGGAATTTTTTCATGGAAAAGGTGATTAAACACTGGAAAAGGGGAAAAAACTGGGAATAATATGGATCAGGGGGGACTTTGTGGCTCTGCACAGCTCCCTGATAGGAGGGGAGGATTTGGGATCTCATCCCAGGAACAGGGAATGGCCCCAAACTGCACCAGGGAATGTTTGATTTGGATATTGGGGAATATTTTTTATGGAAAAGGTGATTAAAGACTGGAAAAGGGGAAAAAAAACTGGGAAAAATGGGATCAGGTGGCTCTGCACAACTCCCTGATAGGAGGGGGGGATTTGGGATCTCATCCTGGGGACAGGAACAGGGAATGGCCCCAAATTACACCAGGGAATATTTGGTTTGGATATTGGGGAATTTCTTCATGGAAAAGGTGACTAAAGACTGGAAAAGGGGAAAAAATTGGGAAAAATGGGACCTTGTGGCTCTACACAACCCCCTGACAGGAGGGGGGGATTTGGGATCTCATCCCAGGGAACAGGGACAAGAGGAGAGGGAACGGCCCCAAATTGCCCCAAATAAGCACAGATTTTTGTGATTATTTAAAAAAAAAAAAAATATATATATATATAAAAATTTAAAAAAGATAAAATTTGTAAATAAGAAAAGACCAGCAGGTCAGTGATATTTGGCAGAATGGAGTATTTTGGGGGTTTTTTTTGTTATTTTTTTTTTATTTTTGTTATTTTTGGAGTATTTTGTTTTTTTGTTATTTTTGTTATTTTTATTATTTTTGTTATTTTTGTTATTTTGGTTTCTTGTTATTTTGTTATTTTTGTTATTTTGGGTTTTTGTTATTTTTGTTATTTTGTTATTTTGGAGTATTTTGTTTTCTTGTTATTTTTGTTATTTTGGTTTTTTGTTGTTTTGTTATTTTGGAGTATTTTCGTTTTTTGTTATTTTTGTTACTGAGGTTTTTTGTTATTTTTGTTATTTTGGAGTATTTTGGTTTTTTGTTATTTTTGTTATTTTTGTTATTTTGGAGTATTTTGGGTTTTTTGTTATTTTTGTTATTTTGGTTTTCTGTTATTTTGGTTATTTTGGTTTTTTGTTATTTTTGTTATTTTTGTTATTTTGGTTTTTTGTTATTTTTGTTATTTTTGTTATTTTTGTTATTTTGGGTTTTTGTCATTTTTGTTATTTTTGTTATTTTTATTA
>NW_026628088.1:0-3326 GCF_030028575.1 Malurus melanocephalus
AAACCAAATGCAAACTCTGCTGCCCCTCGGGCCCCGAGGCTCAGCCCTTCATCATGGGCGTGCACGTCATCGACAGGTGAGAGATCCTGGAAAAAACACGGAATTCCAAAAAAAGTCCCGAATTCCTGGAGAAAAATCTTGGAATTCTCAAAAAAATCCCGGGTTCCTGGAGAAAATCCCCAATTCCTGGAGAAAATCCTGGAATTTCCCAAAAAAAACCCCAGATTTCCTGGAGAAAAACCTTGGCATTCTCAAAAAAAATCCTGGAATTCCTGAAAAATTTTACACAATTCCCCCCCCAAAATCCTGGAATTCTTGAAAAAAATTACCCAATTAAAAAAAAAATCCTGGAATTCCCAAAAAAATCCTGAAATTCCTGGAGAAAAATCCTGGAATTCCCAAAAAAATCCCAAATTCCTGGAGAAAATCCTGGAGTTTCTGTAAAAAATCACACAATTAGAAAAAAAAAAAACCAAACAACCAGAATTCCCAAAAAAACCCCTGGAATTCCCAAAAAAAATCCCAAATTTCCTGGAGAAAAATCTCGGAATTCCAAAAAAAATCCTGGAATTCCCCCCCAAAAATCCCAGAATTCCCAAAAAATCCAAATTACTGGAGAAAAATCTCAGAATTCCCAAAAAAATCCTGGAATTCCCTCCAAAAATTCCCAAATTACCTGAAAAAATTGCACAATTCTCAAAAAATCCTGATATTCCTGAAAAGAAATATACAATTCCCCAAAAAATTGTGGAATTCCTGAAAAAATGGCGAAATTCCCAAAATATCATGGAATTCCCCAAAAAATCCTAAATTTTCCTGAAAAAAGTCCTGGAATTCCCCCCAAAAAATCCTGGCATTACTGAAAAAAAAATACAATTCCCAAAAAAAATCCTGGAATTCCCAGAAAAGATCCTGGATTTTGTGAAAAAAATTACGTAATTCCCAAAAAAATCCTGGAATTCCAGAAAAAATACTCTGGAATTCCCCCAAAGAATCCTGGAATTCCCCAAGAAAACCCTGGAATTCCTGTAAAAAATTACACAATTCCAAAACAAATTCTGGAATTTCTGAAAAAATTACATAATTCCAAAAAAAATCCTGGAATTCCTGAAAAAAATTACACAATTATAAAAAAATCCTTAAATTCCCAAGAAGAATTCCTAGAATTCCAAAAAAAATCCTGAATTTCCTGGAAAAAAGTCTCAGAATTCCTGAAAAAAAATTATACAATTAAAAAAGAATCCTGGAATTCCCAAAAAAACCCTGGATTTCCTGAAAAAAATTACACAGTTCCCAAAAAATCCTGGAATTCCCAAAAAAATCTTGGAATTCCCATAAAAAATTTCTTGAATTCTCCAAAAAAATCCTGGAATTTCTGAAAAAAAGCACACAATTCCCAAAAAACCCTGGAAATTGTGGAAAACTGAAAAATCCAGGCAGATCTGCATGCGGGAAAATCTGGAAAATTAGGCAAATCTATGCAGATTGGGGAGCAGGAAAACCTGGAAAATCCAGGTGGATCCACAAGTGAGAAAGCCCAAAAAATCTGGAAAATTTGGGAAATCTGGGTGGATCCACGAACAAAAACCCAGAAAAATCTGGAAAATCTGGGTGGATCTGTGGGTGAAAAAAACGTGGAAAATCTGGGAAATTTGGAAAATCCGGGTGGATCCGTCGGCAAGAAAACCCGGAAAACCTGGAAAATCCGGGTGGATCTGCGAGCAGGAAAATCTGGAAAACTGGGAAAATCTGGGCGGATCCGCAGGCGGGAAGTCCCAGAAATTCTGGAAAATTGGGCAAATCCGGGTGGATCTGCAAGTGGGAAAACATGGAGAATCTGGAAAACCCAGAAAATCCGGATGGATCTGTGAGCTGGAAAACCTGGAAAATCTGGAAAACCCAGAAAATCTGCATGGATCTGTGAGCTGGAAAACCTGGAAAATCTGGAGAATCCGGTGAATCCACAAATGGGAAAATCTGGAAAATTCAGCAAATCCAGGCGGATCCACAAGCGGTAAACCTGAAACATCTGGAAAACCTGGAAAATCCATCAAATCCACAAAGGGGAAAACCTGGAAAATCTGGAAAATTCAGCAAATCCCGGTGGATCCATGAACGGGAAAACCTGGAAAATCTGGAGAATCCAGTGAATCCACGAATGGGAAAATCTGGAAAATTCAGCGAATCCAGGCGGATCCACGAGTGGGAAAACTGAAAACATCTGGAGAAGTTGGAAAATCCATCAAATCCATGAGTGGAGAAACCTGGAAAACCTGGAAAATCCAGCAAATTCATGTGGATCCACAGGCGGGAAAACCTGGAAAACCTGGAAAATCTGGGTTGATCCGCGAGCAGGAAAACCCAGAAAATCTGGAAAATGCGGGCGGATCTGTGGGTTGAAAAAGCCAGAAAATTTGGAAAACCTGGAAAATTCGGGTGGATCCATCAGCAGGAAAACCTGAAACATCTGGAAAACCTGGAAAATCCATCAAATCCACAAGTGGGGAAACCCAGAAAACCTGGAAAATCCAGATGGATCTGCGGGCGGGAAAATCTGGAAAATTTGGTAAATCCAGGCAGATACATGAGCGGGAAAATCTGGACTATACGGGAAATCCAGGTGGATCCACGGGCGGGAAAATCTGGAAAATTTGGCAAATCTGCGAGTGGAAGAACCCAGAAAATCTGGAAAACCCGGAAAATCCGGATGGATCCATGAGCGCGAAAACCTGGAAAATCTGGGTGGATCTGTGAGTGGGAAAAACCGGAAAAGCTGGAAAATCGGGGTGGATCCGCAGGTGGGAAATCCCAGAAATTCTGGAAAATCGGGCAAATCCGGGTGGATCTGCAAGTGGGAAAACATGGAGAATCTGGAAAACCCGGAAAATCCGGATGGATCTGTGAGCTGGAAAACCTGGAAAATCTGGAGAATCCAGTGAATCCATGAATGGGAAAATCTGGAAAATTCAGCAAATCCGGGCGGATCCACGAGCGGGAAAACCTGGAAAATCTGGAAAACCCGGAAAATCCAGATGGATCCGTCGGCAGGAAAAGCTGAAACATCTGGAAAACCTGGAAAATCCATCAAATCCGTGAGTGGGGAAACCCAGAAAACCTGGAAAATACAGATGGATCTGCGGGTGGGAAAATGTGGAAAATTTGGCAAATCCGAGTAGATCTGCATGCGGTAAAACCCGGAAAAGCTGGAAAATCTGGGAAATCTGGGTGGATCGGTGAGTGGGAAAACCCGGAAAACTTGGCAAATCCAGGCGGATCCACGTGCGGGAAAACCTGGAAAATCTGGCAAATCCAGATGGATCCGCAGG
>NW_026628089.1:0-3317 GCF_030028575.1 Malurus melanocephalus
GCCTGTGGTGCTGGTGCAGCTGCAGAGTGGCTCTTGGTGGGTTTTTGGGCGCAGGGCGTGGCACAGCGAGGGCACTGAAGCTCCTGGAGGGGTCCTGGTGGCCGTGCCCACCCGAGCTCAGCACCCGTATCTGTTCTGCCTTGTGTCAGCAGGATAAACATGAACCTCGCTGGGCTTTGCAAAGGGAAAAGGGGTTTTTCTSTGTGAGGAGACTGCCCAGGCACGGGTGGGGTGTGAGCAGAGGGGAGATCGCAGCAGAAATCAGTGTTGTGCTTTATTCACAGCCTGAAATGCAGCCTTGGCTTGGCAGGGCCACAGCAGGGTRGAAAATGTTGGCATTTTGGTTTCTGCTGGCCTTGGGCTTGCTGTATTTATATGCCATGGTGAACAAGCACTTTGGAAAATACAGCTCAGTCCAGAAAGGCTCGAGAGGCAGGTGTTAGCATATAGTCTTTGCCCGAAATAAAATTACTTTTTAATCCATACCTTCTTTGAATTCCTCCCAGCATCAGTGAGACATTGCTTCAGTGCAAAATCTGGTGGTGKTTTTTTTTTAAGTAGTTTTGCTGTTTTCTGTAGTTTACGTAGCATAATTCTTGTTTTGAAAACAAGATATTATTCTTTTTGCTTTTGTCTTTATTTTATTTTTTTTCCCTGTTTGTTTTCTTACCTGTGTTAATAGAATGCTGTTGACTTTAGGGTTTCCACTACTGCAGTGTGTTCTTACTGAAAATAAACATTTTTTTGTTTGCATTTATTAAATCCMTGGATTTGAGTTTTTCAGGGATTATTGGTAAACTCCAGAAAAAAATAAAGCTTCTGTTGAGATTGGTGAAACTTGGTGTTAGCTATAGGAAAAATTTTAATTAGGACTCAATATTTGATTAAGAGAAAAGACTTTGTGCAGCAGGTGATGTGACCAAAATTTCTCAGACTCATGCAGTGTAGAGTTTGCAAGGACTGTCTCTGGCTGCTCACTGGTGCAAGGATTCCTGCTGAGCAGGGCAGATGTTCCCCAGAATACTCATTTCCCCACAGTGGTTTTATTTTTACTAGAAAGAAGATGCTGCAAGAACTTTCTGAAACTGTCAATCATAAATACTTAAAACTCATATTCCAGGCACACTTAAAATGGACTTGCTCAATTTTACCAGATTATGAATAAAAAAGTGGACAATTGCTTTTTCTTTTTTCTCTTATTTTTTTCAGAGCCTCACTGGCCAGATTTTATTTGGCTGCCTTTTTTTTTTTTTTTTTTTTTTTTTTTTTTGTTTTTTTTTTTTTCTTTTTTGTTTTTTTTTGTTGGTGACAATTGCAAGGCCAAAGGGGCATTTAACTTGCTTTAAAACGTATGTTTTAAATCTTTTAAAGTGAGCTTGAGTTTTTCTGTAATTTCATGATTCTAGAACTTGACTTTTATTTTTTCCAATGAGGCTGCTGCCAACATTGTAAAAATAAGAAAAACTGCATCAGTAAAATATATATTTAATTTTTAGTCTTGACCCAGGGGAGTATTTTAAAATAATACAGTAAGTTTTACTTTAATGACTTTGCATCACTCATTTTGTTTTTGAAATGAGATACCAATGAGATGTCATTGCAATCTGCTACGATTTTTTTCTGTTTCGTTTTCGCTCTTTGCTGAGGCAGAGGGCAGGCAAAGAACCAAAGGAGTTGAAACTATGCCTTGAAAACTCGCTCTGCCTTCGGGAGGATACAGGGCTGAGATTAAAAAAAATCCTTTCTGTTGGTGCTCACTTTTGTTGCCGAGGACTTGATTTCAGAGGAGTTCCCCAACCCTTCACAAAATCTCAGGCTGGAAATATTTTTTAAAAAAGGAGAAGAAAATAAAAAAAAAAAAAAAATTAAGACAGTGGCTTCTTTTTTAAACGGTGAGATTATATGGGGCATTTTAAGAATTGTGATTTGATAA
The DNA here is from genome assembly GCF_030028575.1 of Malurus melanocephalus. Classification (NCBI taxonomy): domain Eukaryota; kingdom Metazoa; phylum Chordata; class Aves; order Passeriformes; family Maluridae; genus Malurus; species Malurus melanocephalus. The sequence goes on from NW_026628089.1 coordinate 1,934, forward strand.
AGAACTCAGTGGGTCCTGCACGGGGTGAGCTCTGTCGGGCTCCTCTCATGCTGCGCTCTGTGCGTGTTTAACAGGAAATCAGAACGGWCTCTGTCACCTCTGTCACCAYGGCTGCAGCCAGAAAACAGAGGAGRAGAGCACCGCAGGTTCCTCTAATGGTCCCAATTTCAGACTATGTCCACTTGGTCMGGTTTATAGAAACTTATAACTCAAAACTACAGAAACTGGTAACACAAACTTGAGCCCCTATAGCATTTAAGCAAAGTTCTTCTTGTTATTTATATAATAAATATTATATAAATATATAATATTATATATATTATTATATATTTATTATATAAATATATAATAAAATATTTCCAGCCTGAGAACTTTGTGTTGTTATTTAATTTTCCTCCAAGATAGGGAAAAAATTATAGAGAGAACAATAGTTTATATTAGCATCTTAGTTTTATGACACTTGTATTTCTAGATTTTGTCATTTTGCTGTAGGTTAAGAAATAGTTCCATATTGACAATAAATTGCACTGAAAGGATTAAGCTGGCAYAGATGCCTTATACAAATTTTATACAAAGTATAAAATCATATATGTATTAGCGAAATTTTAATGCCCTGAAAATATGCTCATTGGTTTTCTGTTCTTAATCTTGGACAGTCTTTTACAAAAAAGCTGTTGTCAGTACAGCAGTGGGACTAAATCACACTCCGTGGAGAGGCTGACGCAAGGAAGGGAGAAATACTACATTTCATAAACAAAACCACTAGAGCATTAGGAGAGCAAACATGTGTTTTTATGAACATAGTTATAAATATTTAAGCATGCAAAATGAAAATGTTACTAAATATCTGGTTTTCATTATCTTTGGATGAGCRTTTTCATTGTTGGAAGCGTTGCTGGCTGTCTGCGCACAGCGATCGCCAACCCCTCCCCAGATGAATGATGCATAATGTGAAAACGTGTTAGAATGCACAGTTGTTTGTAATATCTTCTACCAAAGTGGAAGACATTCTACCAAATTTGGTGTTCTACTGAATCGCAAAGTGTTCTTGCCCAGCAAACAGGCAACCATCCTGATCTGTCAGCAGCTTGCTTGCTGGATGTTATGAAAAATCTGAGGACAGCTTAGAAAATACAAGATGTCACTCAGCGAGCTTTGAGTCGCGTCCTGCCATCCTTTCTCCAGCAAAACTTCCACAGAAGTCAACAAAAGATGTGGCTGCTGATTTTACATTAGCAACGTGTTATTTTGAAATGTCAACAGGCGTGGAAGAGTTGTGTGTGCCTCCATGGAAGGGGTGGCAGACTGCAGCAGCAGCAGCAGCAGGTTTTGGTGGAGGCACAGAGTGTGCCCTGGGCAGGGCTCTCTCTGCGGGGTGAGGCTG
>NW_026628090.1:0-3362 GCF_030028575.1 Malurus melanocephalus
TGGAGCCACCCCTGTGCCACCCCCTCGCTGCCAGGGGACATCGCGGCCACCAAGTCCTGGGTGCCACCGCCCGGCATCGGCCCCGAATGTTGGGCGGAGGAGCTCTGTGGGGTTCCCTCTTCCGATCTGATCCCAGTCTTGGAGCTCCAGCAGGGAATCTGGGGAGTCCCAATCATGGAGCTCCAACCAGGAACTCGGAGAGGACTGGGGTGGTTGGTGGCCATGGAGCTCCTCTTCATTCCTGATCCCAGTCATGGAGCTCCAGGAGGGAACTTGGGGAGTCCCAATCATGGAGCTCCGACCAGGAGCTCAGAGAGGACTGGGATGGTTGGTGGCCATGGATCTCCTCTTCTTTCCTGATCCCAGTCCTGGAGCTCCAGGAGGGAATTTGGGGAGTCCCAGTCATGGAGCTCCAACCAGAACCTTGGAGAGGACTGGGGTGGTTGGTGGCCATGGAGCTCCTCTTCCTGCCTGATCCCAATCCTGGAGCTCTGACCGGGAACTTGGAGAGGAGTGAGGTGGTTGGTCGCCCATGGATCTCCTTCTGCTCCTGGAGAACCTGGAGAGGATTGGGGTGGTTGGTGGCCATGGATCCCTTTATGCTCCTGGAGCTCTGACCAGGAATGTGGAGAGGACTGGGATGGTCGGTATCCATGGATCTCCTCTTCTCTCAAATCCCAATCCTGGAGCTCTGACCAGAAACTCGGAGAGGACCTAGAATGGTTGGTGGCCATGGATCTCCTCTGGCTCCTGGAGCTCCATCCAGGACCTCAGAGAGGATTGGGATGGTTGGTGGTCATGGTTCTCCTCTTCATTCCTGATCCCAGTCCTGGAGGTCCAGCTGGGAACTTGGAAAGGACTGGAGTGGTTGGTGCCCCATGGATCTCCTCTTCTCTCTCATCCCAATCCTGGAGTTCTGACAAGGAACTCGGAGAAGACTGCGCTGGTTGGTGTCCTATGGATCCCCTCCTGCTCCTGAAGAATTTGGAGAGGACTGGCATGGTTGGTGCCCCATGGATCTCCTCTCTTTCCTGATCCCAGTCCTGTAGCTCTGACCAGGAACTTGGAGAGGACTGGGATAGTCAGTGCCCCATGGATTTCCTCTCCTGCCTGATCCAATCCTGGAGCTCCAGTCAGGAACTCGGAGAGGAGCTGAGATAGTCGGGGGCCATGGATCTCCTCTTCATTCCTCATTCCAGTCCTGGAGCTCCAGCCAGAAACTTGGATAGAACTGGGATGGCTGGTGGCCATGGATCCCCTCTTCATTCCTCCATCCCAGTCCTGGAGAACTTGGAGAGGTGTGGGGTGGTGGAGAAGACTGGGATGGTTGGCGGCCATGGATCTCCTCCGGCTCCTGGAGCTCCAACTGGGACCTCAGAGAGGAGCTGGGAGGGTCGGTGGCCATGGATGCCCTCCTGCTCCTGGAGCTCCAGGCAGGACCTCGGAGAGGACTGGGATGGTTGGTGGCCATGGATCCCCTCTCCTGGCTGATCCCAATCCTGGAGCTCCAATTGGGAACTCGGAGAGGACTGGGGTGGTTGGTGGCCATGGATCTCCTTCTGCTCCTGGAGAACGGGGAGAGGAGCTGGGATGGTTGGTGACCATGGATCTCCTCTCCCGCCTGTTTCAAGCCTGGAGCTCTAGCCAGAAACTTGGAGAGGAGCTGGGATAGTTGGTGACCATGGAGCTCCTCTTCATTCCTGATCCAAATCCTGGAGCTCCACCCAGGACCTTGGAGAGGACTGGGATGGTTGGTGGCCATGGATCCCCTCCTGCTCTTGGAGAACTTGGAGAGGATTGGGATGGTTGATGGCCCATGGAGCTCCTCTTCATTCCTGATCCCAGTCCTGGAGCTCCAACCAGGACCTTGGAGAGGACTGGAATTTTTATGACTCCTGGATCCTTCTGGAGCCCCAGTCAAGAGCTCAGAGAGGAGCTGGGATGGTTGGTGGCCCATGGATCCCCTCTTCATTCCTGATCCCAATCATGGAGCTCCAATCAGGAACTCACAGAGGACTGGGTTGGTTGGTGGCCGTGGATGCCCTCCTGCTTCTGGAGCTCCAGCCAGGAACTTGGAGAGGACTGGGATGATTGGTGCCCCATGGAGCTCCTCTTCATTCCTGATCCAAATCCTGGAGCTCCATCCAGGAACTCGGAGTGGAGCTTGGATGGTTCATGACCCTTGATCCCAATCCTGGAGCTCCACCCAGGAGCTCAGAGAGGACTGGGATGGTTGGTGGCCATGGAGCTCCTCTTCATTCCTCATCCCAGTCCTGGAGCTCCAGCCAGGACCTTGGATAGGACTGGCGTGGTTGGTGGCCCATGGATCTCCTCTTCATTCCTGATCCCAGTCCTGGAGCTCCAATCGGGAACACACAGAGGACTGGGTTGGTTGGTGGCCGTGGATGCCCTCCTGCTCCTGGAGCTTCAGCCGGGAACTTGGAGAGGACTGGGATGGTTGGTGGCCCATGGATCTCCTCTTCAATCCTGATGCAAACCCTGGAGAACTCGGAGAGGACCGGGATGGTTGGTGTCCTATGGATCCCCTCCTGCTCCGGGAGAACTCGGAGAGAAGCTGGGGTGGTTAGTGGCCACAGATCTCCTCTTCATTCCTGATCCAAATCTTGGAGCTCCAACCGGAAACTCAGAGAGGAGCTGGGGTGGTTGGTGGCCCATGGATCCTCCTGGAGCTCCAAGCGGAAACTCAGAGAGGAGCTGGGATGGTTGGTGCCCCATGGATCTCCTCTTCCTGCCTGATCCCAATCCTGGAGCTCTGACCAGGAACTCGGAGAGGACTGGGTTGGTTGGTGAGCATGGATCCCCTCCTGCTTCTGGAGAACTCGGAGAGGATTGAGGTGGTTGGTTGCCATGGATCTCTTGTTCCTGGAGCTCCAATCAGGAACTTGGAGAGGACTGGCGTGGTTGGCGGCCATGGATCTCCTCCTGCTCCTGAAGAACTTGGAGAGGACTGGGATAGTTGGTGCCCCATGGATCCCCTCTCCTACCTGATCCAATCCTGGAGCTACAACTGGGAACTCAAAGAGGAGCTGGGATGGTTGGTGGCCATGGATCTCCTTTCCATTCCTGATCCCAGTCCTGGAGCTCTGACCAGAACCTTGGAGAGGACTGGGATGGTTGGTGGCCATGGATCCCCTCCTGCTCCTGGAGCTCCATCCAGGACATTGGAGAGGACTGGGATGGTTGGTGTCCATGGATCCCCTCCTGCTCCTGGAGCTCCATCCCAGAACTCACAGGACTGGGATGTTTGGTGGCCATGGATCCCATGGCAGGTCCTATCCCAAAGCAGGACCGGTTTGAACCAGAACGAGAGGAATTTGGGCTCTTGGGAGGCTCAGTCGGGG
>NW_026628091.1:0-3310 GCF_030028575.1 Malurus melanocephalus
AACTTTATTAGAATTGAACATGCTTTTATAACCACTATAATGAACTTCATGAATATTCCAAGTAGTCACTTCTCATTGGTCACTTTAAACACAAATTCTGATAAAGGGATGTATTTCGCAACTGTCTGGGGGTCTTACATCAGCCAGGGGRGTCCGAACCTAAAAAGGGAGGCAGGAGACTAACTCATCTGCCCGTTGTAACACCACCCTGCTGCAACTGGCTGATAGCTCCCAAAGCCAGGGAGCCCTACCCGGCCACGAGCCTCTTCACATAGTTCTGTTTAACCCTGATAAATCCCAACATCTCCCCTGTTTTCTTTAAGCAGAGATAGAATTTGCTTAAAGAGCTCGATGCAGTAACTTATTCAACACTCTCTGTAAGTAAGCAGAGAAACAAAGTTTAAAAGGTAAAACTAACAGCGGGATTAAAAGAGTACTAATACACTAATTAACAATGTTTTCTACAATACAGTAATTCAAAAACAATACAAAAATAATTGTTTTAGCTCTACAAGGTTGTTATACTTTCATGGTAGTTATTTAAATTCTGAGTGATCACTAAGTAACAAACATGGCATGAAGGGGTACGATATCAGTGATAGAAAGAATCCATCTGGTTTAGCATTCTGATTTTGAGATTTGAAGGTCATTGCTGTTAGCAAAACTTCACTGCATTTTAGCAGAACAAGAAAAGCACATGTATGTTATGGTATAGATAATATTGCTGCTTATACTGGATAGAATTGTATTTTACTGTGCAGAATACTAGAGGTGCAAATGCTCTGTAGGATACTTCTTAGAAATAAAATGGCAAAATAGATATTAAAACTTTATTTAGTGAAAAAGGGTAATTGGGTTATTATATAATTTAGAGTCTGGTAAAAGAAAAGGCTTTAAAAATGGTTTGAAATTTTATAAATTAAGTGTTTTTTTAGGTTTTTTAATTAGCTAAGGAATTTCATGTTTTTTGTGGGATTAGTTTCATCACTGGTTATTATAACACTATTTTTGTCTAGTGTCATGGGATTATTTTTATTTTTTTTAAAGTTGACTAAACTTAGCATTGCTCTCTTTCAGAATGCTATTACTTAGTAATCTTCTTGACAATACAACAAAATAATTAACTAACTTTTTTTTATTCTTATTATTTTATAGTGAATAAACAAGCAAAAGAAACAAGCAAGATAACAACAATAAATTCTAAAACAATAAGTGTAAAAAGGTTACATCAATAAATCTTCAAAATAGTAACTATAGGTTATCTGAAGTCTGCATACTGTTATTTGGTTAGCAGTAAGGGACAGGGGCAGTCTTTTTGTGCTGTCTCTTCAGACGATTGACGGCTTTCAAAGTAGCTTTTGAGGACTGGCCAGGTCTTCATAACTGACTTCTTCTAGCAAGTTGAAATCTACTTAAACTTGTTAGGGTAGAAAAGCACAAATATTCTTTGCTTTAAACGATACCTTTAGTTGGTCTTTGCCAGATACTCATCTCTGGGTCTGACTAGATTTCAAAACATACAGTGGCTTGTAATTTAAGAAGCAGTCTTTAAATCAATGTGAAGTATATTCTTACAACTCTTTTTTATCTTAAAAAATACTTTTGTTATTTAAGTTAAATGTGTGCATTTTTTATTTAGAAAGCAGGTATATCTAATAAAGGAAAGTTGAAAGAATTAGCAACGTACTGCTATAAGTGGCACACAGAACTGCAGCCYAATTTACAYCTGCTGCAATAGTCGAATCACAGAGCTGTTGAGAAAATAGGGGTAAAATACAACTCACTTTGAGGTCAAGCCCATTTACACATTATTAGCTGTGCAAGAGTATGAGAGGTTTGACTCTTTTAGTTTTACACACAATACTTATAAGAGTATCACTTTTATGTCAGAGTCATGTAGCAACAACTAAAGCCCCTTCAAAGAGACTTCAGAAGCAATTTAAGTAACACAAGTATTGCTCTTACTGCAGATATACAGAAAACTGCACTTTTTTCGTGTTTACGGTAGTAAGGCAATTTACTAATACTGGATAAATGTTGGCATGAGGTCTCTTGCTTTCTCCTAGTATTCAGTATGGGCTGAAATACACAAGYCTTYATCCTTAAGGGATGCTGCACTGTGTTAACTCTGTATGGTATTGTGTTTTATAGACTCTTATATGTTGTTTCTTAATATTTTAGTTTTCTGTGCCATTTCACACTGGTATAGACTCACACAAAGTTTGTTTTTTTCTACGGCTAAAAGGTCATTGCTAGACTGAATATTGTAATTTCTTAACTTTTTACTGTTTTTCTGCGTATGATTTGCGGTTTTAAATATTCTGAAATACACAGAGTAATTTATCTATATTCTTATAACTCTTAGGAGTAAAGCTTATTCATGTTAAAAAAGTAGACAATTAATGCACTTGTATCTTAGAGTAGAAAGTACTCTTAGGAGAAAAACCACATCTTTTTTAGCGGCTATTGCTTCATAAAAGTCTCAGTTCTTATCAGTAGGAACAGATAGGCTGCGCTGGGCCGGGCCTTTAGTTAACTAATTTATGCTATTCGCAGCGGGGAGGGAGTCGATTGCGAAATTTTCTGCTGCTTGCGCTTTTTCATGTTTTTAGCGAGGTTTTTCGCAGCTCTGCTAGCAGAGCCCGAAATCTCTACTGTCTCTTGCGCAGGCGGCTCTCAGGAGCAGGACAGCAACCCGGACAGGGACCCGCCCGGCCTCCACGGCAGGAACCGTGGCATATTTGTTTGCTGTTTCTTTCTTTGCTATTTCTACTTGCACAACTCGTGCTCGGCAGGGGGCTCTGAAAAAACAGTTCCGGTCACAACTATGATTCAGTAAATCAAAAGGCTCYTTATGGAGGTTAATATTCTTAGCTTAGCGCTTTCATAGAAAGCAAATAAATAGTTTGTTTGCCGCTTGTCTCTGCATATATTAATATCTCTTCGTTTTTATGTTTCAACACTCGAGCGCGCTTTTTTTAATGCAGCCTTCYAAGACTTCGGCGGCACTTCGGCTGGACCTCAGATGAGGTCTCCAGGGCCCGGCACTCTTCTCTTTTTTATCTTTTTACTGGTGCTTATGGCCGTTTCCCGCTGCTTAGAAAACCCGGTTCAAAATTTACGACGCTTCAGCCGTGATCTATGAATCATTTTTCTATCTGCATGAATCATTTTTGCTCCAGCCCGAACCGTGGTACGAGGCTATCCTCGTCTTGCGAAGTGGCTTTTTCTTCGATTTCATCACGTCGGGGTCACCATTATGTTAAAGTTTAAGTCCATTTGTTCGGGAAAGCGCCGGGAGAAACAGCAT
>NW_026628092.1:0-3260 GCF_030028575.1 Malurus melanocephalus
TCCTGCACCAGGGCGAGCGCGAGGTCAAAGAGCTGCACTGGCACCCGCAGTGCCCGGGGCTGCTGCTGTGCACGGGCAGAGAGGGAATCGCTGCCTTCCGAACCATCAGTGTGTGACAGAACTGAAACTGGGGTGAAAACAGCCAAAATTGGGTAAAAAATATCCGAAATTGGGTTAAAAACAGCAAAAATGGGGTGGGAACGGCAGCCGCAGTGCCCGGGGCTGCTGCTGTGCACGGGCAGAGAGGGCATCGCTGCCTTCCGAACCATCAGTGTGTGAGAGACCCCAAAAATGGGTTAAAAAACACTGAAATTGGGTAAAAACATCAAAAACTGGGGTCAAAAATATCCAAAAATGGGTTAAAAACACCAAAAATGGGGTGGGAACGGCACCCGCAGTGCCCGGGGCTGCTGCTGTGCACGGGCAGAGAGGGCATCGCTGCCTTCCGAACCATCAGTGTGTGAGAGAACTGAAATTGGGGTGAAAAACCCTGAAATTGGGTCAAAAATATCGGAAATTGGGAAAAAATATCTGAAATTGGGGTGGGAATGGAGAGAACAGCAGCCGCAGTGCCTGGGGCTGCTGCTGTGCACGGGCAGAGAGGGAATCGCTGCCTTCCGAACCATCAGTGTGTGAGAGACACCAAAAATGGGGTGAAAACAGCCAAAATTGGGTAAAAACATCAAAAACTGGGGTCAGAAACATCAAAAATGGGGCTGGGAATGGAGAGAACGGCACCCGCAGTGCCCGGGGCTGCTGCTGTGCACGGGCAGAGAGGGAATCGCTGCTTTCCGAACCATCAGTGTGTGACAGACACCAAAAATGGGGTGAAAAAACCTGAAATTGGGTAAAAAACACAAAAAATGGGTTAAAACGGTCAAAAATGGGGTGGGAACGGCAGCCGCAGTGCCCGGGGCTGCTGCTGTGCACGGGCAGAGAGGGAATCGCTGCTTTCCGAACCATCAGTGTGTGACACAACTGAAATTGGGGTGAAAAACACTGAAATTGGGTCAGAAACATCAAAAACTGGGGTCAGAAACATCAAAAATGGGGGTGGGAATGGAGGGAACGGCACCCGCAGTGCCCGGGGCTGCTGCTGTGCACGGGCAGAGAGGGCATCGCTGCTTTCCGAACCATCAGTGTGTGCGAGAGCTGAAATTGGGGTGAAAACAGCCAAAATTGGGTCAAAACCAGCAAAAACTGGGGTTAAAAACACAAAAAATGGGTCAAAAACATCAAAAATGGGGTGGGAACGGCACCCGCAGTGGCCGGGGCTGCTGCTGTGCACGGGCAGAGAGGGAATCGCTGCTTTCCGAACCATCAGTGTGTGAGATGGGTCAAAATGGGTTAAAAACACTGAAATTGGGTCAAAAATATCGGAAATTGGGGTCAGAAACATCAAAAATGGGGTGGGAACGGCACCCACAGTGCCCGGGGCTGCTGCTGTGCACGGGCAGAGAGGGAATCGCTGCCTTCCGAACCATCAGTGTGTGAGAGACACCAAAAATGGGTTAAAAACAGCCAAAATTGGGTCAAAACCAGCAAAAACTGGGGTCAAAAATATCCAAAAATGGGGTGGGAACGGCACCCGCAGTGCCCGGGGCTGCTGCTGTGCACGGGCAGAGAGGGAATCGCTGCTTTCCGAACCATCAGTGTGTGACAGAACTGAAATTGGGTTAAAAACAGCCAAAATTGGGTCAAAACATCAAAAACTGGGGTCAGAAATATCAAAAATGGGTTAAAAACATCAAAAATGGGGGTGGGAACGGCACCCGCAGTGCCCGGGGCTGCTGCTGTGCACGGGCAGAGAGGGCATCGCTGCCTTCCGAACCATCAGTGTGTGACAGAACTGAAATTGGGTTAAAAACAGACAAAATTGGGTCAGAAATATCCAAAATTGGGTTAAAAACATCAAAAATGGGGTGGGAACGGCAGCCGCAGTGCCCGGGGCTGCTGCTGTGCACGGGCAGAGAGGGAATCGCTGCCTTCTGAACCATCAGTGTGTGACAGACCCCAAAAATGGGTTTAAAACAGACAAAATTGGGAAAAAATATCCAAAAATGGGGGTGGGAATAGAGGGAACGGCACCCGCAGTGCCCGGGGCTGCTGCTGTGCACGGGCAGAGAGGGAATCGCTGCTTTCCGAACCATCAGTGTGTGAGAGACCCCAAAATGGGTTAAAAACAGCCAAAATTGGGTCAGAAACCTTCAAAATCAGGGTAGAAATGCCCCCAAAATGGGACGGGAATCACCCTCAAAATGGGGATGAAACGGCCAAAAATGGGGATGGGAAATAACCCAAAATGGAGATGAGAAAAACCCCAAAATGGGAGTGGAACAGCCCCAAAATTGGGGCAGGAATCCCTTCCCGAAAATGTGAATGAAACATCCCCAAATTCAGCTCTCCCGCCCCACAATTAACAGGGTGACCCCACCCCCATTTCCCCCAAAATTTGGGGTTTTTTCCTCCCCCTCTCGCGAGGTTTCTGCCCCAAATTCAGCCTCGATTTCCCCCTGGAATGCGACGCTGAGACCCGCGAGGGAGTGGCTGAATAATGACCCAAAAATCGATTTTATTTTAGTTTTTATTTTAATACAAAAATACAATTCCATGGAGAGTGAGAAAAGCACCACGTGGGTGTGGTCACGTGGGAGATCACGTGACACCCAGCGGCCCATTTCTCTAAAAACCGGTTTTATTTTTATTAAAAAAACACCTTGAAATGGATAATTTAACGCCTCGAGTTTGCGTTTTTATTTTAATACCAAAAAAACTTTTTCATTTCGGCGGCTCTGCGGAGCGCGGGAAAAGCGTCACGTGGGTGTGGTCACGTGGGTGTGGTCACGTGGGAGATCACATGACACAAAATGGATAATTACTCCAAAAAACGGTTTAATTTTTATTAAAAAACCGCCTCGAATTCGCGCGGGAAAAGCCTCACGTGTCCTGTAGCATCCCCGGAGAAATCGTGCCAAAAATCGCTTTTATTTTAATACAAAAAACGCTTTAATTTTGGCGGTTCGCGGGAAAAGCGCGCGGCGGGGTCACGTGTGCCGGGACACGTGTTCCCGTGTCACGTGTATCCGGGTCACGTGTTCCCGGTGTCACATGTTCCCGGTGTCACGTGTTCCCGGTGTCACATGTTCCCGATGTCACGTGTTCCAGGTGTCACGTGTTCCCGATGTCACGTGTGCCCGGTGTCACGTGTTCCCGGTGTCACGTGTGTGCCGGTGTCACGTGTTCCCGTGTCACGTGTTCCC
>NW_026628093.1:0-3285 GCF_030028575.1 Malurus melanocephalus
CTGGGATGGGACCAGTATGGGACTGGGATGGGACCAGTATGACACTGGGACGGGACCAGTAAAGAACTGGAAACGGACTGGGATGGAACTGGGATAGGACCAGTATGGGACTGGGACGGGACTGGGATGGACTGGGACAGGACCAGTACAGAACTGGGATGGGACCAGTATGGGACTGGGAAGAGACTGGGATGGGACCAACAAAAGGCTCAAAGACAGCTCCCAGTACAGACCAGTACGGGACTGGGATGGAACTGGGAAGGGACCAGTAAGGAACAGGGACGGGACCAGTACAGAACTGGGAGGGACTGGAGCAGGACCAGTATGGGACCAGTACAGGACCAGTATGGGACTGGGATGGACTGGGATGGGACTGGGACATGACCAGTATTGAACTGGGAGGGACTGGGACAGGAGCAAGGGCGGCTCCCAGTACAGACCAGTACAGAACTGGGAAGGGACTGGGAGGGACTGGGACGGGATCAGTACAGCACCAGTATGGGAACTGGGAGGGACTGGGATGGAACTGGGAGGGACTGGGACGGGACCAACATGAGGACCAAGGACAGCTCCCAGTACAGACCAGTACAGACCCAGTACAGAACCAGTCCAGCACCAGTACCATGGACAGCTCCCAGTACAGACCAGTATGGACCAGTACAACACCGGTATAGAACCAGTACAACTCCAGCAGGGCACCAGTACAGTCCCAGTACAGAACCAGTACAGAACCAGTCCAGCTCCAGTACCAAGGACAGCTTCCAGTACAGACCAGTATAGCACCAGTATAACTCCCAGTATAGCACCAGTACAGAACCAGTACAGACCAGTCCAGAACCAGTCCAGAACCAGTACAGAACCAGTACAGAACCGGTACAGCACCTGCACAGCTCTCAGTACAGCACCAGTACGATACCAGTACAACACCAATACAGCACCAGTACCATGGACAGCTCTGCCACTGCACCAAGGACAGCTCCCAGTATGGCACCAGTATGGAACCAGTATAGCACCTGCACAGCTCCCAGTATGGCACCAGTACAGCACCAGTATGGCACCAGTACAGAACCAGTCCAGCTCCAGTTCCAAGGACAGCTCCCAGTACAGACCAGTATAACTCCCAGTATAGACCAGTACAGAACCAGTATAAAACCAGTCCAGCACTAGTACCATGGACAGCTCTGCCACAGCACCAAGGACAGCTCCCAGTATAGACCAGTACAGAACCAGTGTAACTCCCAGTACAGCACCAGTACAGCACCAGTACAGACCAGTCCAGCTCCAGCACCAAGGACAGCTCCATCACAGCACCAAGGACAGCTCCCAGTACAGACCAGTACAAAACCAGTACAACTCCCAGTACAAACCATTATAGAACCAGTACAGCACCAGTACAGCCCCAGTACAACTCCAGTATAATTCCCAGTATGGCACCAGTATGATACCAGCACAGCACCAGTATGGCACCAGTTTAACTGCCAGTACAGCACCAGTCCAAAACCAGTACAGCACCAGTACCACGGACAGCTCCCAGTACAGACCAGTATGGAACCAGTACAGAACCAGTATAACACCTGCACAGCTCCCAGTACAGCACAGTACAGACCCAGTATAAAACCAGTATAGCACCAGTACCAAGGACAGCTCTACCACAGCACCAAGGACAGCTCCCAGTACAGACCAGTATGGAACCAGTACAACTCCAGTTCAATACGCGCACAGCTCCCAGTATGGCACCAGTTGACACCAGTACGGCTCCAGTACAGAACCAGTACAACACCTGCACAGCTCCCAGTATGGCACCAGTACAGACCAGTACAGCTCCAGTATGGCACCAGTACAGACCAGTACAGCACCAGTATGGCACCAGTACAGACCAGTACAGTCCCAGTATGGCACCAATACAGACCAGTACAGCTCCAGTATGGCACCAGTACAGCTGCACTACAGCACCAAGGACAGCTCCCAGTACAGACCAGTACGGCACCAATACAGACCAGTATGGCACCAGTGCAGCTCCCAGTATGACACCAGTATGGCACCAGTACAGAACCAGTATAGCACCACTACAGACCAGTACGGCACCAGTACAGAACCAGTTCAACACCTGCACAGTTCCCAGTATAATTCCCAGTACAGTCCCAGTATGGCACCAGTACAAAACCAGTCCAGCTCCAGTTCCAAGGACAGCTCCCAGTACAGACCAGTATAACTCCCAGTACAGCACCAGTACAGCACCAGTACAGACCAGTCCAGCTCCAGTACCAAGGACAGCTCCACCACAGCACCAAGGACAGCTCCCAGTACAGACCAGTATGGAACCAGTACAACTCCGGTTCAATACTCGCACAGCTCCCAGTATGGCACCAATTGACACCAGTACGGCTCCAGTACAGAACCAGTACAACACCTGCACAGCTCCCAGTATGGCACCAGTACAGACCAGTACAGCTCCAGTATGGCACTAAGGACAGCTCCCAGTACAGACCAGTACGGCACCAGTATAAAACCAGTCCAGCTCCAGCACCATGGACAGCTCTGCCACAGCACCAAGGACAGCTCCCAGTACAGACCAGTACAAAACCAGTACAACTCCCAGTACAAACCATTATAGAACCAGTACAGCACCAGAACAGCACCAGTACAACTCCAGTATAATTCCCAGTATGGCACCAGTATGATACCAGTACAGCACCAGTATGGCACCAGTTTAACTCCCAGTACAGCACCAGTCCAAAACCAGTACAGCACCAGTACCAAGGACAGCTCCCAGTACAGACCAGTATGGAACCAGTACAGCACCAGTATGGCACCAGTATAACTCCAGTATAACTCCCAGTATGGCACCAGTCCAAAACCAGTCCAGCTCCAGTACCAAGGACAGCTCCCAGTAAAGACCAGTATGGCACCAGTACAGACCAGTAACGATCTGGCACAACTCCCAGTACAACTCCAGTACAGACCAGTATGGCACCAGTACGATACCAGTACGGAACCCAGTTTAACTCCCAGTACGGCACCAGTATGGCACCAGTACAGCACCAGTACAGCTCCAACACCCATTACAGTCCCAGTACAATTCCAGCCCCAAATCCACCCTAAATCACAAATCTGACCCAAATCTGCCACAAAACCCTAAAACTGCCCCAAATCTGCCCCAAATCCACCCTAAATCCGCCCTAAAACCACCTTAAATCACCCCAAATCTGCCCCAAAACCCTAAAACTGCCCCAAAACTCTCCTAAAACTGCCCCAAATCTGCCCCAAATGTGACCTAAATGCACC
>NW_026628094.1:0-3254 GCF_030028575.1 Malurus melanocephalus
GCTGCTCCTGAATACAAACATAAAGCTGTTTACACAGCATGAATTCACTTTTTGCCATTCCCAAAGTGCCAGGAATGCACTGCATTGCCTTCCCAGCTTGTGTGCTCACCCACCAACACAGCATTTCAAGATCACAGGTTGCTCTGGTTTTGCCACATCTGAGCCCAATGCTCCTGCAAGTTATGGACTCTGCCCAGCATCTGTGGCCTCTCTCAGCTGTTGTCAAAGTGAATGCAGAGTCCATTCTTGTTTCAATTTCAGGTGATGAGACCCTCTGGAAAGCATTCTGTCAGAAGCTGGTGGTGTTGCTGCTTCACTCACTGCCAGCAAGAACCCAGCAAACACGGGCAGATCCCAGAGAGACTGGCAATCTCTCAGGGTATGGAGAACTCTTTATTTTTTTACCTTCAGGTGTTGTCTATAGGTACAAATACTATTTGGACTAGACTAGTTTAGCAGCCACAACAGCCACTGGTGTGGAAAGGGAATGGACATGAGTGTGTTCTGCATCCCAGCAGCTGGAGTAGAAGGCTATGTATCCTTGGAGGGGTTATTCTATTTTATTCCTCTCAGGAATTTCATACTACTGCTAGAAAAAACTCCAAAAAACAACAAAGAAACAAGTAAAAAGCCCCATAAGCTCCCCCTCTTTATTAAAATCCCAGGTCACTTAAGGCACACTCAGATGAGTTCCTCAAAGGACTAATGGAGTCTCTCATTCCTGCTTTTCCAGTTCATTGTTGTCTTTTTTTGCTGGGAATTCCAGCTTGGGAGAGACACCTGCTAAATATACAGTTCTAGGAAAATGTATAGCATTTTCTCAGCAGCTTAATTTGCCATAATAATATCAATAAAATGAAAAAGAGCCCTTGGAAGAGGGGAATTTTTGCCTGGACTCAGAGCTAGACAATGAATGATTATATATATTTTCCCAGCTCCACCTTAAATACAATGCACATAGAGAGGGAGGGCAAGACCCTGGAAGACACTGCACAAAAAAAAAATGTTTATTATCCAAAATGGCACAAACACATTTCATGAATGTTCCTGTAGAGGGAATATGAAATAAAATATTGCTTTCTGTGTGCAGTCTTAACAAATTTTACTATTTACAACACAGAATTGCTGGAAAATAAATAGTTTTAGTGAATAATGACCTCTCATTCATCTTGTTGATTAAAAATTTTCTTCAGACTGATTATTTATTTACTCTTTATTTCAGAAAGGAGACAATTATGAGGAGTTCAGAGATTTTTTTTCAACCGCAATTCAACTTTGGCCAAGAATTTGGTTTATAGAAAAGGTATTGTTTGATCCATGTCAGAACAATATTCTGATACTGCTTCCTTTTAAATCTACAATGTCGCTATGTTTCGAGGAGGGAGGCTGATATTCTTTTGGAATGTGACCTTCACTCACAGCAGTTCCATTATCTTCCTTAAGGAAAAACTTGACTACTGGGGTTTAACAAAACTGTTTTGTCAAGTTTTAAGTTTTCTTGTAGGGGAAAAAATCCCCATCACAACCAAAACAACAACAATTTTCTCTCTCCCCTGAAGATTGTTTCTATGAAAAGGTCAACCAGAGTCTAACAAGAAAATTCCCAATCCCACAGCAGAAGATGAAAACTGGACTTGAGGGCTGGAACAAAATGAAAAATCAGGGAAAAGCTTTCAAAGCCCATGGAACTTATACCTGTGAGTGGGGCAAGGAGTAAGCTGGCTTGGTGGGTCTGATAAGGTTTGAAGTAATCTGATCCTGAACTATTTGCTCTTATCCTTGTGCCTGTAATCCATTTTTCATTGCAGTCAGGGAAGTCACAGAGATGAGAGATCCGTTTAAAGTTAAACACAGCTGCCAGATGTTTCTTTGCAGGGAAGAAGGTGAGAGAGGTACTGAATGAGAAGACAAAGAAAAATAATTCTGGGGGACTTTTGGCAAGTTTTCAGCATCTTGCTGTTCAGGGGAATCATCTTGTTCCTGATTCTGCACTGTGCCTTCCATTTTTCATTTTGCTTTCCTGCGTCCTGGGTGTCAGAAGCATCACTCATGTCATGCATGGAGAAAGACTGAGATAGTCCTGAGCTCCCTTCGTGGAACAACACTCTTTATCCCTTTACCAGAAAACTGAGGGATGTGATAATCTCTGATTCTTCAACTTTTGTTCTGGTAGGTGAGCTGTGCTGCTGCTGAACCGAAGGGAATTGAGATATTTCAGCTCTGTGGAAGAAATGCTGAGCACAAGGCTCTGCTCTTTATGCAGAACATTACAGGAATATGAGAAAAGCCCTGAGGGTCTCACATGCATTTGTGAAACAAAAACTTATGAATGGAGAAGAAAACAAAACTTGACAGTAAAGAATGGCAGATAGTGTAATTTAATTGAAATACAATATAAAATCTTATTTATGTTAAATATGAATTAGAGGGGGATTTATTAAGATGTTATTGATCACTCCATCAGGTGTTAGAATGAATAAAGATGATTGCTCCCAGTGACTAAGAATGTGATGTTAAGTTGCATTTTATCAACATATCCATATGTCACACTGAGAAGTCCTTCCAAGTGAATTTGGTAGCAATCCCTCAGGAAGATTAAATACTTTCTTTTCAAGATACTGGAAACTGAGTGACCACTCAGGTCTTTCTGGTCATTAAGCAAACATCAGAAATGAAGAAACATCTCTCTGTATAGTTGAAGCAAGACTGGTTTTTACGATGTTAAACCTTTTTTTTTTAAGCTGAAATAGAAACGTTAATCAAAATATTTGCTGGGAAGCAGGTTCATTACTGCAAGGTCTGGATCTTCTTTTTTTTCCTCAATGTAGTCAACATAGCTTGTAGTGAGGCTTTAGGTTGATAGAATAGATATGAAGCAAATCACGTGTACGTGCAAAGTGGTGCTTTGTGATGGCACATCATTCTGAACGCTCTTATTTTTATATACTGCCTTTTATTTGGTAATTTTTTTTCTTTACTCACCTCTTTGTTTCTTCCATAAGCTTGTCAACCACTGGCCATCCATAAAGGATTCATTTGATGTGAACCCACTTTAATTATTCCCTAGCAATTAGCCTGTGGGCAGTCTCTGAGGGATTGCCATGCAGTAAAAGCCATCACAGATTTGGGCTGCTGAACAGGGAGCACCTCCAGTAACCCTGAATCCTGCTGTGTGATGTGGGACCAAGTCAAGGCCCAATTTCCACAGTGTGCTGGCAAATAACAAAGGATCCAGTCTGTAGTCTTCAGCAGAG
>NW_026628095.1:0-3258 GCF_030028575.1 Malurus melanocephalus
GCTGGGAATTCCAGGATCCAAAGTGCTTTCCTTTCAGAATGAAAAGCTCACATCTCCCTTTGGCACCAGCTCCATGCCCTAAGAACCCCTTCCACAGCCTCACCAGGCTGTCAGAGCACCAGGCACCGCTGTCTGTGCCAAATTCTGGTAAGAACAGTCCAACCCTCCACTTCCTCTCTCCATCAGGCACGCTGAGCTCTGCCCTCTGCTCTTCCCCAGAGATCAGCACCAACCATCGCCTCCCCCATGGCACAAGGGCAGTGCCCARCTGCTCTGGGAACAGAAGCAAAGTCCCCATTTCCTGTTAACCAAATCCYTGTTCCCCTGCTCGCAGCGTTATTTCTTAATGGGATTTCACCACCCGACATACTTTGTTTCAGCATTTTGAAATGCGAAATGGATAAAAACCCGCAGCCCTTTCCTTAATGTGCCAGCTTCCAGCGTACATTTAATTTCTTGTTTTGCCTCAAAATGATTCATTAGCTCAATGCATTCATTTCCATCCGAGTCATCCCTTTCTGCTTCATGGTTTGATTCAGATTCTTCAACTTATTGCTCCGTATTTCTTCATTCCTGGGTGTTGTTCTCAAGCACCAAATGCGATCTGTCAGCCCCCTGATCAATCCTCCTGGACCACAAGAGCCACTGGGATGGGGTGAACAGATCTTCTTKATTTTGGGAAGAATTCTGCATTTCATTGTATTCCTAATAGCTGAAGAATGTTAATTTTAGGATTGAGTTTAGATGTGAAAAGGGGCTTAWGCTTAAGTTTATTCATCTCAGCACTAATGCCCTCACGCAGCAGCAGGAACAGAGAAGGGATTAGGGAAAGACCTGGGGAATTTGAACAGAAAATATAAACTSTCCTGTCATGCTTGTGCTGCACGAAAGGTGACACAAAGCACATCAAAGCACTCCTTGAGGAACTCAGATTCCTCCATGAAGTCGCCCTTTCTGTCAAGCATTAAACAGAAACCAAGAAAGGAAAAAGGAAAAAAGGAAAAGCAGAGAGAGGGGAATGATCTGGCACCGGGTCAGGAGAAACTGCAGCCAGGGCTGAGGGTCTGAGCAACCAGAGGGAGAAAAGAGGTCACAGAACATCTTTGAGCCCTGCTGCTCCCCGAAATAACTCAGAGTGCTCAGCCCTGAGCTGTCAGAGGAGCTGCTGCCAAAAAGCACTCCTCTCTCAGCAAAGCAAGGTGTTCCCCTATTCACTCACAGACCCAGAGCTCAGCAGCTTCTCCCTGAGTGCTGCTGGGTCACAAAGAGCAGTGGAAAGAGCAGCAAAGCAGGAACTGAGAGTGAAAGCAGCCCAGGACATCCAGGACTCTATTCCCGTGGCTGGGAAGCGCCTGTTCCTAGAAAGAGCCGTGCGGTGTCACCTCAAGGGCAGCTCAGAGTGGCGGCTCCGCGGGGACACATCCTCTGTGCTCCTGCTCTTGGGGACATCGAGCACATCCAGCACCTCTCTGCACAGCTCATCCTCCCACCAGGGCAAAACCAACAAAACACAACCTGGGGGAACRTCAAAGAATTCCAGAGAGGAATTCCTCTGGATCAGGAACGCTTCCCGGGCMAACTGAATGGCAACCATCTGACTGCCAGCCAGGAAATGATGTTTAATTTTAGTTTGAGAGCCCATTAAAAAGTGCTGATTTCTCATTTCAGCATCCACATTATGCAGAGACCACTGCTGTGCCGGGGGCTGGAGAGATGGCTGCGAATTGCTCGGCAGCAGTTGCAAGGGTAATAATATTTCGGAAAATAAGATTTAGAAAGAAGCAGATTCTTCATTGCTCCTAATTGAATCCACAGCAACTGCATTGTTAAATATTCTTCTATTTTCCAGGTGGCTTTCAGTCCAGACTGCCAAAACTCCCTTCTCTCATATATCCAACTTATGAATAATAAAGCACCACTCTGCCCATTAGAAGCAGTTGATGAAGCAGGAAGGGGTTGGATTTTTCTCCTTTTCTGGCAGACAAACCTGCTCTGTTGAGAGACAACCCAAGGGTGTTAGACTGCAAAACCTCTTTAAGGAAATCCAGGTACATGTGTTTAAAAATCTTGAAAGGCATCAGCTCTGCAAAGATCATTCCAAACCCACRAAGGGTAGCCTGGGTAAGAAAACACATTTTGGAGGAAGAGCCCAGCAGAACCTCACAGGAGATGTTACCAATCACAGTGAGCTGCTGCTCTGAGAAGGGGCTGTGTTTGTACAAAATAAAGTGTAAACTCCAGGAACCCCGAGCTGAAAAGCCATTAATGGTCATTATTATCCCTCCAGGAGCCCTCTGGGTCCATGGACACCCTTGGCAAGCAGCTCTGAGAAAATCCCCTTTCCCTGCCTTTCTGTGCCTTCTCAGGGCAGCCCTGGCCTCCCTTATTCAATATATATTAATCATTTATTTCATCTATATTAATCTTTGATATAATAACACCACGGGAAAAACACCACCCCGTGTAATTTATCACTGCCACAAACACCTCMTGTAATTCCAGACCCCAACAAATGTCACAGCACGACATTATCAGCTCAATAAACTGCAGAGGACTCAGATAAATGGACCCAGCTCCCTGGCACAGGCTCGTGCTGAGGTGTTTTTCACGAATTTTGCCCCGGAGTCGTCAGGGAATGCCCGACATTGTCACCAGGCACTTTGTGAAATTGTTTTTCAAAAGCTGCCAATGTTTGGAGGTTGCCAAGGCAGAGCCTTACAAAAACCAGCCCCCATCCCATCGAGGCTCCTGCAGCCAAGCCACAAAAATAAAAAAAACAGCAGAAATACCCCTCTGTGGCAGAACTGCCTGGAAATGTCTGTATTTCTGAGGAAATCTAGAAATTTGATTTTTTTTCTCTGTTTACTAATCGTTCTCTATTCCAAAGGGAAGTTAAAATCACAGGAGAAGGAGCTTCTGCTTCCTCACCAGAATGTTTTTTCCTCTGACATTTGCCTCAGTGAAAATAGTAAGTTTGCCAAAAAAGAAAGAAAAAAAAACCCAAAGAAAATAAAAAATGTTGATGCTTCATCCTCTTTGCAGATATCAGAATTTACAGGAGATGCCTGGGAGCCCTCTCTGGGCAGCGAGGATGGGGGTATTTATTACAAAAGTGCTTAGGAAATACTTTATCTATTGATCCCGAGTCAATTAAAAAATCCTTCTCTCCATTTTCTTTCCATTAGCCTGGAGAGGAAGGGCCCCCCTGGCAGGGGAGCAGGAGCTCAGAGCTGATGGGAGAGCCTGGGGGGCTCTGAA
>NW_026628096.1:0-3236 GCF_030028575.1 Malurus melanocephalus
TGAGCCGGTTATCCGCTCCGATGAGTTTCAGCACGAAGGTTTCACGCGCAGCCCCCGCCACACAGCGGTACAGGCCGATGTCCGCGGGCTGCAGGCAGTGGATCTTCAGCGAGCCCGACTTGGTGATGCCGAGCCGTTTGGAGGGCTGCAAGCGCCGCCCGTCCTTCTCCCAGCGGATCAGCGACTTCTGGAACCTTCGCACGGGGCACTTGATGACCACGGACGTTTGGGGTAGCAGGTATGCCCGGCTCCCCACGGTCAGGTTGATCCGCTTCTCGGGCCTCGTCTGAATGTAGACTCGCTGAACGCCCACAATCTGAGGGCCCTGYGCAGAAAACTTCGCTGGAAGCTTGGGCTTGATCTCTGCAAGAAAACAGAGTGCTGAAAAGCATCTCGTCGTTGGCAGTCGTGCTTACAAAATCTGCTTTTCACAGAAAGAGCTTTTCCTGACTGCAACGCACAGAGCTTTTATCTGAGATGCAGGAAGATGAACAACATGAAACCATAACATTCCCTTGCTTCAGCCAAGAATTCTATTGCTTCTTCCYCAAAGCTCCTAACAATAAAAGGGTACAGGCAACATTTACCTGTGGAGGACACAGATGGTGCACACATATATGAAAGTACATATACATGTATTTTATATGGCTCCATACATATGATCTTATTATGGCTTTATTTCCTACTGCTGCCTCAGAAAGGCTAGGCATGATGGAAATGAGAAAAGTGAATTAAAAAATGTGAACACATTATCACTTTCCCCACATTTGAGCACTGTGGAGTGCAGAATGACCTAAATAAAACAAAATCTGTCCAAAAAGCAAGGCTCCCCTTGACKGTGATTTAAATTGTTGGCTGGCTGTGCTGGTTGCCTGAGTCAAGCCAAGCTGATAGCAATGCAGGAGGTGAAAGAAACAGTCAGAGAAGACACAGTACAGGCAACTGGCAAAGCCACCCTCTAATCACTGGCTGAGGGTAATTTCTTCRGGTTGAAAGATGAGTTGCTGACAATGTGGTGCCAAGAAAGCAGGAAGGGAAGGGAGGATAGAAGGCATAATTCCGAGAGGCTGAGTGCAGTGATCAGATAAATGGACAAAAGCAGGCAATGACAGCACAAAGCTTTGTGCAGGCTGGGTATGAAGACCAGGGTGCTCCAGAGACTCTGGGTTCTGGAGGCTCCTGCTCCAGAGGCTCATGGAATGAGGGGCAGACACTGATTCTCTCCAGGACTTTGATCTGCCCCATGGGGTCACCGTGCTGGGGGCTGTAACATCAACATCACTCTGAGCGCAGCAATTGCAAACCAGCTCCACTGCCATTCAACTATCCACAATTAATTAAATTCAGAGAGATATGCAGCTCAAAATATTTTATTAAACCTTATGCCAAGGACATTCCTGAAAGTCCACAGGGCTTTATTTAAGTGGAGTTYTGAACCTCAGGATTTTGGCATGTTAATCTGAAATGCAGGCCAGGAAAAGRAGTTTCATATTATGTATAAATCAGTAATTATTCTATTTCTTATTTTGTTTTGTGAATAATTTTTAAAGCAAAGCTTCAAAATGTATRAAGTAGCTATTTCTTCACTTTGAGTTGAGTCAAAACATGTCTATCTCTGACCTGTGATCAAAACCATTGATAAAGGCTTTTGGTTTTCCCCCAGCTCAAAACTAAAAGCTCTTTTTTATTTTCCTTTCTTCTCAACACCCTGCTCCCCAAAGCTGCAAATAAATACTCTCATTTACAAAGGAAAGGGCTCACAGGTTTAGACATCAGGAACTTAGAACTGCCTGTTCTAAATTAATGTGTGCCATTAAACATAGTCTGTGGCAGAGAGGTTTTTCCATCAGTGTTAAACACACCATTAGTGGAACTGCCCTCAGTAGCATAACCCAGTTGTGCCCAAACTGCACAATTTCTATAGAAAACCTTTCTGAAAAGRTTCTTATCTAGACATAATAAAACATCAGATTTTTTGAAGAGTGTCTGTACTGTCACCCCTCCCCGTCCAGCTAATGAAGCTGGGATTCTAATTTTTACAAGGAGAGATAGAAATTACATGTAAAATTATCACTGGCAGAGAGTTTCAGGTTTTGAATTCCACCATGCTAAGCAAAATGTCCAGTGTAATACAAAAATACCAGGAAAAGACAAGGTAACAGCCTTGGATTCTTATCTTTTCTAATGTCTTTTATAATTTAYAGTAAATTTATAGACTTTWTTTTTYCCCCAGTTTGGATAGTGTAAAGGATAAAGGAAATATCAGATCAAATTGTACCACGAGGATGAGAGGTATGTACCCATAATATATATTAAAAAAGTACCTCTTGAGATCATATTTTTGTTTCTGAGTGGCAGAAATAAAAATAAAAACAATCCTKTTATTGCAGCTCTAGTAATTATGACACTCAGTTCGTGCCAAGCTATGCTGTGATAACACAGGGGAATGAGTGGATTAATGTGTGCACAGATTTCTCTTTACAAACAAATCATTCCAAAGCAGCCAGGACCCAGATAAAGGAACATACTTACTGTTGCAGGCATTCACCTGACAGGACCTTACAAGCAGTGAAGGAGACAGGCCACTGCACATTGATCCATTTAATGTGACATTTTGGCCCTTTGCTGTTAGGTTTTGGCAGGCAAGTTTCCTTCTCTGGATTCCGAGGCCRCAGCTCACTGAGCACTGTGAAAGGAAGGATGAAGTCAAGCTGAACTCRGTGCTCCACACCACACATGCTCATTTTAAACTACTTTGTTTTGTGGTGGGTTTTAAATTTTTTTTAGTTCTGCTTCGCAGGAATCCTTGTGTGATCTAGTTATTAGACTCTAATGTTAGTTATTAAACTTCTCCACTTTTCTAGGCAGTAAGAATATAAGATGGTATTTCCAGCAAGCAAGGAAATAAAAGAACATGACAGTATTTATTTCCAGCCATGGGCAGAACAGGGCAATGAGATCTGGTGCCTCTGAGAAACAATTCAGCAAGTTCTAAACAGTCTTTGGCAAGTCTTTCAACCCTCTCTGTGAGGTTCTATTGCAGCTTCTAAATAGAATTTTCKATTTCATTTTGAATGGGGTGCGGTAGCAAGCTTGAATTAAAAGGGAAAGGAGGAGGGTGTATTCCAGAACAATGCAAAGATTTGCTTTTTGGAAGCTGCACCATGAAATAATTGATGGCTAAACACGTCTGGCACAAAGCACGCAATGCCTTACAGCCTGTCCTGCAGGGAGTG
>NW_026628097.1:0-3228 GCF_030028575.1 Malurus melanocephalus
TGTTCCGTGGAGCTCCAGGACGGAGCTGCTGTTTCGTGGAGCTCCAGGATGGAGCTGCTCTTCCCATTCCCCTTTTCCATGCCCTGCATTTCCCTCCATGGTGATTTTTGGTGATTTTTTGGGATTTGTGTCCATTTTATCCATTCCTTTTCCCATTCCCCTTTTCCATGCCCTGCAGCTCCTCCATGGTGATTTTTTGGGATTTTTCTCAGCCCTGCCCTGGTTCCAGGATGGAGCAGAGTTGGCCATTCCTTTTCCCATTCCCCTTTTCCATGCCCTGCATTTCCCTCCATGGTGATTTTTTGGGATTTGTGTCCATTTTCTCAGCCCCGCCGTGGTTCCAGGATGGAGCTGCTCTTCCCATTGCCCTTTTCCATGCAGTGCAGCTCCTCCATGGTGATTTTTTGGGATTTTTCTCAGCCCCGCCGTGATTCCAGGACGGAGCTGCTGTTCCGTGGTTCCAGGATTGAGCCGCTGTTCCCATTCCCCTTTTCCATGCCCTGCAGCTCCTCCATGGTGATTTTTTGGGATTTGTGTCCATTTTATCCATTTTATCCATTTTATCCATTTTATCCATTCCTTTTCCCATTCCCCTTTTCCATGTACTGCATTTCCCTCCATGGTGATTTTTTGGGATTTGTGTCCATTTTCTCAGCCCCGCCGTGGTTCCAGGATGGAGCCGCTGTTCCCATTCCCCCTTTGCAGTGCCCCATCTCCCTCCATGGTGATTTTTTGGGATTTGTGTCCATTTTATCCATTTTATCCCATTCCCCTTTTCCATGCCCTGCAGTTCCTCCAGGGTGATTTTTTGGGATTTGTGTCCATTTTTCCCAGCCCCGCCGTGGTTCCAGGATGGAGCTGCTGTTCCCATTCCCCCTTTGCCGTGCCCCATTTCCCTCCAGGGTGATTTTTTGGGATTTGTGTCCATTTTATCCATTCCTGCTCCCATTCCCCATGCACTGCATTTCCCTCCATGGTGATTTTCTGGGATTTGTGTCCATTTTTCTCAGCCCCGCCGTGGAGTTCCAGGATGGAGCTGCTGTTCCGTGGAGCTCCAGGATGGAGCTGCTGCTCCCATTCCCCTTTTCCATGCAGTGCAGCTCCTCCATGGTGATTTTTTGGGATTTGTGTCCATTTTATCCCATTCCCCTTTTCCATGCACTGCATTTCTCTCCATGGTGATTTTTTTGGGATTTGTGTCCATTTTTCTCAGCCCGGCCGTGGTTCCAGGATGGAGCTGCTGTTCCCAGTGCCCCTTTTCCTCCAGATGCCCTGCAGCTCCTCCATGGTGATTTTTTGGGATTTGTGTCAATTTTACCCATTTTATCCATTCCTTTTCCCATTCCCCATGCCCTGCAGCTCCTCCATGGTGATTTTTGATGGTTTTTTGGGATTTGTGTCCATTTTTCTCAGCCCAGCCATGGTTCCAGGATGGAGCTGCTGTTCCTATTCCCCTTTTCCATGTACTGCATTTCCCTCCATGGTGATTTTTTGGGATTTGTGTCCATTTTATCCATTTTATCCATTCCTGTTCCCCTTTTCCAGGCCCTGCAGCTCCTCCATGGTGATTTTTGATGATTTTTTGGGATTTGTGTCCATTTTTCTCAGCTCCGCCGTGGAGCTCCAGGATGGAGCTGCTGTTTTGTGGAGCTCCAGGACGGAGCTGCTGTTCCGTGGAGCTCCAAGATGGAGCTGCTCTTCCCATTCCCCTTTTCCATGCCCTGCAGCTCCTCCATGGTGATTTTTTGGGATTTTTCCCAGCCCCGCCGTGGTTCCAGGATGGAGCCGCTGTTCCCATTCCCCCTTTGCCGTGCCCCATTTCCCTCCATGGTGATTTTTTGGGATTTGTGTCCATTTTATCCATTCCTTTTCCCATTCCCCTTTTCCATGCCCTGCATCTCCTCCAGGGTGATTTTTTGGGATTTGTGTCCATTTTTCCCAGCCCCGCCGTGGAGCTGCTGTTCCGTGGAGCTCCAGGACGGAGCTGCTGTTCCGTGGAGCTCCAGGACGGAGCTGCCGTTCCGTGGAGCTCCAGGATGGAGCTGCTCTTCCCATTCCCCTTTTCCATGCCCTGCACCTCCTTCATGGTGATTTTTTGGGATTTGTGTCCATTTTATCCATTCCTTTTCCCATTGCCCTTTTCCATGCCCTGCATTTCCCTCCAGGGTGATTTTTTGGGATTTGTGTCCATTTTTCTCAGCCCCGCCGTGATTCCAGGATGGAGCCGCTGTTCCGTGGAGCTCCAGGATGGAGCCGCTCCTCCCATTCCCCTTTTCCATGCCCTGCAGCTCCTCCATGGTGATTTTTTGGGATTTTTCTCAGCCCCGCCGTGGTTCCAGGATGGAGCCGCTGTTCCCATTCCCCCTTTGCAGTGCCCCATTTCCCTCCAGGGTGATTTTTTGGGATTTGTGTCCATTTTTCTCAGCCCTGCCATGGAGCTGCTGTTTCGTGGAGCTCCAGGATGGAGCCGCTCCTCCCATTCCCCTTTTCCATGCACTGCATTTCCCTCCATGGTGATTTTTTTGGGATTTGTGTCCATTTTATCCATTTTATCCATTCCTTTTCCCATTCCCCATGCACTGAAGCTCCTCCATGGTGATATTTTGGGATTTGTGTCCATTTTCCCAGCCCCGCCATGGTTCCAGGATGGAGCAGAGTTGGCCACTCCTTTTCCCATTCCCCTTTTCCATGCCCTGCAGCTCCTCCAGGGTGATTTTTTGAGATTTGTGTCCATTTTTCTCAGCCCCGCCGTGGAGCTGCTGTTCTGTGGAGCTCCAGGATGGAGCTGCTGTTTCGTGGAGCTCCAGGATGGAGCTGCTGTTCCCAGTGCCCCTTTTCCGAGCAGTGCAGCTCCTCCATGGTGATTTTTTGGGATTTGTGTCCATTTTATCCATTTTATCCATTCCTTTTCCCATTCCCCGTTTGCAGTGCCCCATTTCCCTCCATGGTGATTTTTTGGGATTTGTGTCCATTTTATCCATTCCTGCTCCCATTCCCCATGTACTGCATTTCCCTTCATGGTGATTTTTTGGGATTTGTGTCCATTTTTCCCAGCCCCGCTGTGGTTCCATCTCTCACCTGGTCCATCCCTGAGCTCATCCCCCGTGACCCCACAGCGCTGAGGGAAATCCCGCTGATTGGTGATTTTTTGGGATTTGTGTCCATTTTTCCCAGCCCCGCCGTGATTCCATCTCTCACCTGGTCCATCCCTGTGCTCATTCCCCGTGA
>NW_026628098.1:0-3195 GCF_030028575.1 Malurus melanocephalus
TGCAGACTCCAAGGAGGATACTGTTCTTTTGGGGAATGTCCCCCGGGTTCGTGGTCCATTGGAATTTGTTCTGGAGAAACCCTGTGCTGCAGAGGGTAAGGCCTGCAATCCTGGCAAAAGGCAGAGTTTCCTTCATTTTCCCCAAGAATGATCTGTTAAAAATTTCTTCCTTACCAACACCTTATAAACTCTGTCCTGCATTTATACATTGCGGGAGATTCCCAAGAAGTGAGGGAAAAGACCTTGTGGTTTGGAGCTGCCCTGTCAGGGTCTGCAGGACAGCCAGGCCAGGCAGCGCCTCTCAGGTCACCAATCCACCAAAGAGGGAAACATTCCCTGTCCTCTGGCAGAACCAAGGACATGATCCAGGTTTTGCTGCATCTGCACAGCCTTGGAGCCAGGGCTGCCCCCACTCAGATACCCCAGGGCCAACCTGTCTGCACTGAGGAATGAACCTCACCTGCCCTGAGCCTGAGACGGCTGCCCCACACACTGGGCATTGCAGGGGAGGGGAGAGAGTGGCAGAAATAGTTATAGCAGTTGATGTGTTTGTTTCGTTTCTTCTTACAGTCCCTAACACTGAGGCCGTCAAATTCCTGAGGACCTCCTGCTCGCTCCTGGCTCCTGGACCCATCTCCTTCCTGATGTCCCCTCCCCTCCCTGCCTCTGTCCTGCCCAGCTGGGCTGACAGCAGCAGTGGCAGCTGCTCCTGCTGGCTGCTGCTGGGCTGGAGCCCTCTGGTGCCAGCCCCGCTGTCTTTGGGGCAGGGGCTGCTTTTCCCGGCTTCAATAAAGACGAGCACTTGGCCATTGCAGGGCTGGGCCGTGTGTGCGTGTCCTGCTGCTGCAGGGCTGCTGTGCCTGCTGGCCCTGGGGGTGGCACTGCCTTGGTGGCAGCACAAGGCCCTGGGGATGGTGCTGGGGGTGAGCAGCGTGTGTGTCCCTGGGGATGCTCCTGCCTGGCTGTGCTTTGGGGACGCTGAGCCTGTCAGTGCCTGCAGGGCCAGGCTCTTTGGGGTGCCTGGGCTGGAGCTGCCCTGTGGATTCTCCTTCTGGGGGACCAGGATCCTGCTCCTGCTGGTTATTGGTATCCCTTGTTCCTGACTGCTGCAGCTTCACATGCTGGGCTGTGCTTGGTGCTCTGTCCCTTGATTGTGCATGACCATGGTCACCCACAGGAGCTGTCCCTGCTGCTCCTCCTTGTCCTATTCCAATGCCACCGCCCTCCCTGCTGTGCCTGTGTGGGAGCTGTGCTGCTCCACATCCTGTCCCAGCAGTCAGGAAGCACGAGAGGGAGGACATGCAGCTCCTGGACTGGTTGGCCTCAGAAATGGCTTTAATTGAACATTTGCCTGCAAATAGCCTCAATTTCACACACAGGGAATAAATGGGTGCCGCCACTGTGCCCATCTCAGGCATCCTGGGGTGACAATTCTCTGCTCCATCAAAGGCAGATGCCTCTCCCTCTGTGCAAAGCAAAGCTCAGGCATTGGGCTTTGGGAGGTTCAATGCCTGTGTGTGTCCATGCTCATGCGTGTGTGAGAGCAAATGCTGACCCTGCTGCTCCACTGAAGACTTTCCCTCCCATGACCCATCGAATCAGGGAATTATTGATACCGGGAAAACCCTCTAAGATTATCAAGCACAACCATTCCTCCAGCACTGCGAAGACCAGATGTATTCGACCTCCCCAAATGCCACATTTACACAGCTGTTAAATTGCTCATGACTGGTTTCTCCACCAATGCCCTCGCCAGCCTGATCCAATGATTGATCACCCTTTCTTCCAAGAAATTGCTCTTCCCGTCCAATCTAACCCTTCCCTGGTACAGGTTGAGCCCATTTCCACTGGCCCTGTCCATTGTTACCTGGGAGAAGAGACCAACCTCAAAACAGCTTCCACTGCCATTGCTTTGCAGACCTGGGGGGTTTTTTGAGAGGTGTTCAGATCATCCCTCCCTGCCATGGCCTTTCCTCTCCCTGTGCTCACCTGTCCTGGCACTGACCCTGCAGCTGTCACCTYGAGCTCCCTTCACCTCTGCACTGCAGAGCTGCTCCCGCAACCCAGGGGCTCCTTGGCCCAGAACATCTGGAGCCAGATCCATGGTGGTGTGGACAGGCAGCTCAGGGGATACCAAGGGCAGACAGAGGGGAGGCAAAGGGAAAGATGGAGAAAAGAAGCAAGATCCTTTCTCAAGTGTGCATGCAGTTTTACTTGCTCCATCTAGTTTCTAAAGTCCCCAGGCAAGTCTGTCAAAGTGAAATGAGAGGAATAACTTTTCTCTCCATGTACATAGCTGAGCATGTTTGCTATATTCACTCTGATGTCCTATTGTGGTAGAAGAAACCACCCCAGAAAATGCTGAAGGGCTGGAGAGCCCTGGGATAGTTAGCACACAATGGTGGAAATAATTTGATAACCCCCCTGGGAATTAAATGGTTCTTGCCATGAATATGTAAATCCTGGTGCCCTGGTTGGATTTGATGTGACCTCTCTCTGCGCCTACCCCTTCCCCCCATTGGTCTTTGTGTTTTCCTTTACCTTCTCTCTCCACCCAGCTTCTCAAGTAACTGACCCTGAGGGATATATCTGTAGGCAGGTAACCCTGTGGCTTTCTCTTTCGTCCCTGGTCCCTTCGGGAATAAAATACTGGAATAAACCACACGACTGAGCACTCTGCTTCCTCATCTCTTGTAACGTATGGACTACTAGTCCACTGGGGAAGGTGTGTTGCTAGTCATCTGCCCAGATGTGGGTTTACACCTGCACAGCATGGAGAAGTGCTGGCCAAAGTGATCTCAAAAGCAGGAGACGCCTGTGGTACACGCAGAGAGACGAGACCCCCTGGATACCCCCCAGAACACATAAATGTCCCACATCCCACTCTGAGTAATAACAGTATCAATAAAATGAGAGATAACAAAGAAGGGATCATTTTCCTCATTTTGACTTTCCCCTGCATGAAATACCCTGCCCTCTCCATCCCAGCCCTCTAGTGCCCTACCCGGTTACAACATTCCACAGGTGTCACAAGAGGTGTTGCCTTGGCAGAATTGTGACAATGGCAACAGCCCCAGGAGGCCCCTCAGCCCCAGCCCCAGCACCCCCACACTCGTGGGGCACTCTCGCCTTGGCTCAGGGCACTTGTGCCAGCAGCAATTGGCGCCGGTCCCACCCACCAGCACTGAGATAAAT
>NW_026628099.1:0-3194 GCF_030028575.1 Malurus melanocephalus
GCAGCTCTGACCTCCACCCCACTCCCGTCTCACCAGGAGTGGCCACCTGGTCCCCTGCCCATCCCTCACCCCATCCCACGCTCTGTGCTGGCTTTGGGAGGGCACCGAGCCCGTCCTGCTGGCCCGGGTGTCCTCCCCGAGACGGAGCTGGAGGATGGGTGACCTGGTTCTTCCCACACGCACAAACATCCCCAGCTCTCTCCTCCCTCCCACGTTGGGAACCCGGCCCTTTTATTCCCAGCAGCGTGGGACGGGGCCTTGCGGGTCAGCAAAACCCCATAAAACCATGCCCTCGTCACCCCTGTGAAACTCCTGCTGTCTCTTGTCACTTTGGCCGACCAAAGAAGGATCCTGGCAATGATTGAGCTAAATTMGAGGCGAAAAACAAGTTACATAACCCCGGGAAAGGAGTGCTAGAGCTGGTATTTCTACCTCTGAGAAAGCASTACTAACAAAAGTAAGAAATTTAAACAGCAGAAGCAGAAAAACAGCAAYAAAGCTGCACCTGGTGTTKTTCTGAAYGCTTGGATACTCGTGCTACAGGTAACCAATAGTGCTGTGGTGTAGTTAAATAATGTCCAATARACCTATTGTAGTAGTTTAATAACCGAGGAGTGCATAACACGATTATTAACAAACAAAAGTGCAGAAATGAGATTGATTATTGGAATATCGGGTCAATTCTTTTGGGTTCTTGATGTGCTCCTGTGTGTGTCGTGGCTGCCCCAACAGTGCCAACGGGGCAGCTGACGCACACCCGAGACTYGGAGAGATTTCCGTCACCCGTAAGAAATCCAACTGTGTCCAAAACACACCACCACAGAGCTGGGTAACTCTCCCGCACCTCCAGAGCTCGTCTAACAGTTCCCCTGCCCGTAATCGGAGGAACCGGAGGAACCGGAGGAACCAGAGGAGCACCCCAGCCACGTGTGGACCTTGGCCGGGAGCACGGAGCTCTGCCGGGTCACATCACAGTGACATTCCCGGAGCTCCTCCAGGGCTGGCCGGGCTCATCCTCCCCCCGCGGAGGCGCCGGAGCGGAGAGAGGGGACATCGGAGGGACGATCTGAGGGGACACTGTGGGGACACACAGGGACCTGGCCGGGCAGGACAAGCTCCACTGGGCTCAGGAGCTCTGTGGCTGTGCTCCTATCGCACCCATGGAAGGGACAAAGCTGAGGGACCCCCAAAACCGCGGGGGAGGGCAAAGGATCAGAGTCGGTGCCCTCYGGGACACCCCAAGGTCATCGGGAGTCCAGGGATGGCCGGGCCCCGGTGAGGGCGGGTGGGAAGAGCCCAGGGTGCTGTGAGGGGCTGGGGGAGGACAGAGAGGATCCATGGCCCTCTCATGAACACCCACGGTCCCCTCAGGGACACCCACGGCTCCCTCAGGGACACTCACAGCCCCCTTATGAGCACCCACCCGGGGGTCTCCACACGGACACCCACCCGGGCTCCCACAGCACACTCGGGATGTCGTGAGGGGCTGGGGAAGGGCAGAGCGGATCCATGGCCCCCTCAAGAACACCCACGGCCCCCTCACGAACACCCACCCGGGGGTCCCGCAGCACACCCGCACCCAGGGGATCCACCAAGGGCCCCTCACAGCTCGATCTCCCGGCAGCACACCCGGGGGTCCTGCACCCAGGGGATCCCCCGAGGGCCCCTCACAGCACGATCTCCCTGTAACACACCCGGGATGTCGTGAGGGGCTGGGGAAGGGCAGAGCGGCTCCATGGCCCTCTCAAGGACACCCACGGTCCCCTCACCGACACCCACACGGGTCTTGTAGCACACCGACACTCAGGGGATCCCCCGAGGGCCCCTCACGGCTCGATCCCCCCTCAGCACACCCGGGATGTCGCGAGGGGCCGGGGAAGGGCAGAGCGGCTCCATGGCCCCCTCAAGGACACCCCCACCCGGGGGTCTCCCTCACGGACACCCACCCGGGTTCCCACAGCACAGCCGAGGGTGCCGTGAGGGGCTGGGGAAGGACAGAGCGGCTCCATGGCCCCCTCAAGAACACCCACGGCCCCCTCAGGGACACCCACCCGGGGGTCCCGCAGCACACCGGCACCCAGGGGATCCACCAAGGGCCCCTCACAGCTCGATCTCCCGGCAGCACACCCGGGGGTCCCGCACCCAGGGGATCCACCGAGGGTCCCTCACAGCACGATCTCCCCGTAACACACCCGGGGGTGCCGTGAGGGGCTGGGGAAGGACAGAGCTGCTCCATGGCCCCCTCAGGGACACTCACGGCCCCCTCACGGACACCCACACCTGGGGGTCTCCCTCATGAACACCCACCCGGGGGTCTCCCTCACGGACACCCACCCGGGTTCCCACAGCACACCCGGGGGTGCCGTGAGGGGCTGGGGAAGGACAGAGCGGATCCATGGGCCCCTCAAGGACATCCACACGGGGTCTTGCAGCACACCGGCACCCAGGGGATCACCCTGGATCGATCCGTGCGATCAGTCACAGCACGATCCCCCTGTAACACACCCGGGGGTGCCGTGAGGGGCCGGGGAAGGACAGCGGCTCCATGGTCCCCTCAAGGACACCCACAGCCCCCTCACGGACCGACCCGGATCCCCGCAGCACACCCGGGATGTCGTGAGGGGCTGGGGAAGGGTAGAGCGGCTCCATGGCCCCCTCAGGGACACCCACCCGGGGGTCTCCCTCACGAACACCCACCCGGGTTCCCACAGCATATCCGGGGGCGCCGTGAGGGGCCGGGGAAGGGCAGAGCGGCTCCATGGCCCTCTCATGAACACCTCGTCCTCCTCACGGACACCCACCCGGGGGTCCCGCACTCAGGGGATCCCCCAGGGCCCCTCATGGCTCGATCCCCCCTCAGCACACCCGGGGATGCCGTAAGGGGCCGGAGAAGGGCAGAGCGGCTCCATGGCCCCCTCACGAACACCCACACAGGGTCTTGCGGCACACCGACACCCAGGGGATCCCCCGAGGGCCCCACACGGCTCGATCCCCCCTCAGCACACCCGGGCCCGCCCGCCCGAGGCTCTCCCGTCCCTCCTCCCGTCACTGACCGGTCCCGGCCGCCCTCGGCCCCTCCGCCGCCGCCGCCGCCGCCTCATGCCCGGCCCGGCCGGAGCCGCGCTCCCGGCGTGCGGAACTGCGTCATGGGGCGGACCGGGAGAGAACGGGAGGGGACGGGAGAGATCCGTGAG
>NW_026628100.1:0-3129 GCF_030028575.1 Malurus melanocephalus
CCGGCAGGAAAAAAAAATAAAAATAAAAAAAAACAAGAAAAAAATAAAAAAAAGGCAAAAAAACCCGTAAAGCGGAACCGCCCGGAGGATGCGGGGGGAGGGATGGGGAGGGGGGAAATTTAACCCAAAAATTGGAATTAAAAAACCCTAAAATGACCCAAAAATTGCCCTAAAATAGCATTTAAAAACGCTAAAAATAGTCCTAAAAAAACCCTAAAATAACCCAAAAAACCCCATAAAATAACCCGAAAATAACTCAAAAATAGCCCGAAAATAGCCCTAAAATAGCCCCGAAAATGGGGAAATTTACCCCAAAAATTGGAATTAAAAAACCCTAAAATGACCCGAAAATAACCCTAAAAATGGCCCTAAAATAGCCCCGAAAATGGGGAAATTCACCACAAAAATTGGAATAAAACGGCCCTAAAATGACCCTAAAATAGCCCTAAAATAGCCCTAAAATAACCCTAAAATGGCCCTAAACAGCCCCAAAAATTGGGATATTTACCCCAAAAATTGGAATAAAAAACACTAAAAAAATTCTAAAAAACCCTAAAATAGCCCCGAAAATGGCAAAATTTACCCCAAAAATTGGAATTAAAAACCTCTAAAAAAACCCTAAAAATGACCCTAAAAATAACCCTAAAAAATAACCTAAAATGACCTGAAAATAACCCGAAAATGACCCTAAAAATGGCCCTAAAATAGCCCCGAAAATTGGGAAATTCACCCCAAAAATTGGAGTTAAAAAACCCTAAAATGACCCAAAAATTGCCCTAAAATAACCCTAAAAATAACTTAAAATAATCCAAAAATGACCCTAAAAATGGCCCAAAAATGGGGAAATTCACCCCAAAAATTGGAATAAAACGGCCCTAAAATGACCTGAAAATAGCCCTAAAAATAGTCCTAAAAAACCCCTAAAATAACCAAAAAAACCCCATAAAATAACCCGAAAAGGACCCGAAAATAACCTGAAAATAACCCCAAAAATACGGATTTTTAACCCCAAAAATTGGAATTAAAAAACCCTAAAATGACCCGAAAATAACCCCAAAATAACCCTAAAAATGGCCCTAAAATAGACCCGAAAATGGGGATATTTACCCCAAAAAATTGGAATGAAATGGTGCTAAAATGAACCAAAAATCGCCCAAAAATAACCCAAAAATGACCCAAAAATTGCCCTAAAATAGCAGAAAAATGACCCGAAAATAACCCTAAAAATGGCCCTAAAATAACCCTAAAATGGCCCTAAAAATAACCCTAAAAATGGCCCTAAAATAACCCCAAAAATGGGGAAATTCACCCCAAAAATTGGAATAAAACGGCCCTAAAATAACCCAAAAATAGCTCCAAAAATGGGGATATTTACCCCAAAAATTGGAATAAAAAACACTAAAAAAACCCCTAAAAATTACCCTAAAATAGCCCTAAAATAACCCCAAAAATCAGGATATTCGCCCCAAAAATTGGAATAAAAAACACTAAAAAAACCCTAAAAATGGCCCTAAAATAACCCCAAAAATGGCAAAATTTACCCCAAAAATTGGAATTAAAAAACCCTAAAAAAACCCGAAAACCGGCCCTAAAATAACCCCAAAAATTAAAAAAAAATCCCAAAAAATTGGAATAAAAAAATCCTAAAAAACCCTAAAAATGGCCCTAAATATGACCCTAAAAATGACCCAAAAATGACAAAATTTACCCCAAAAATTGGAATAAAACGGCCCTAAAATGACCCGAAAATAACCCTAAAATAGCACTAAAATGACCCTAAAATAGTCCTAAAAAACCCCTAAAATAACCAAAAAAACCCCATAAAATAACCTGAAAATGACCCGAAAATAACCCCAAAAATACGGATTTTTAACCCCAAAAATTGGAATAAAAAAACCCGAAAATGACCCGAAAATAACCCCAAAATAACCCTAAAAATGGCCCTAAAATAGCCCTGAAAATCGGGGTATTTACCCCAAAAATTGGAATTAAAAAACCCTAAAATGACCCAAAAATAACCCAAAAATGGCCCAAAAATTGGGAAATTCACCCCAAAAATTGGAATAAAAAACCCTAAAAAAACCCTAAAAACGGCCCTAAAATAACCCAAAAATAACCCCAAAAATGAGGATATTCACCCAAAAAAATGGAATAAAAAAACCCAAAAAAAACCCTAAAAATGGGCCTAAAATAGCCCCGAAAATGGGGAAATTCACCCCAAAAATTGGAATAAAAAACCCTAAAATGACCCGAAAATAACCCTAAAAATGGCCCTAAAATGGCCCTAAAATTGCCCGAAAATGGCTCTAAAATAACCCTAAAATAGAAGCGAAAATGGGGAAATTTACCCCAAAAATTGGAATTGAAACGGCCCTAAAATGACCCGAAAATAACCCTAAAAATAACCCTAAAATAACTCTAAAAATGACCCAAAAATAGCCCTAAAAATGGCCCTAAAATATCCCAAAAATGGCCCTAAAACGACACGAAAATAGACCCGAAAATGGGGAAATTCACCCCAAAAATTGGAATTAAAAAGCCCTAAAATGACCCCAAAATCGGCCCTAAAACAACCCCAAAAAATTTTAAAAAATCCAAAAAAATTGGAATAAAAAACCCCTAAAATGACCCTAAAATAGCCCCAAAAATGGCAAAATTTAACCCAAAAAATTGGAATTAAAAGACCCCAAAAAACCCAAAAAAATTCCTAAAAAAACCCTAAAAACGGCCCTAAAATAGCCCTAAAAAACCCCATTTTTTTCCATTATTTTGGGATTTTGTTCCAGGATTTTGGGATTTTTTTCCCACAATTTTGGGAAATTTTTCCAGGATTTTTTCAGGAATTTTGGGATTTTTTTCCGGGAAGTTTTTGGGAATTTTTGAGGGATTTTTGGGGGGATTTTTTCCAGGATTTTGGGATTTTTTTTCGGGATTTTTTCCCAACATTTTGGGATTTTTTTCCAGGATTTTTCCGGGATTTTTTCCGGAATCCACTCCTGGTTTTAGGATCAACCCTTCCCAATCCATTTTTTTGGGTGATCCACTCTCCAGGATTTTGGAATTTTTTTGGAAATTTTTTTCTGGGAATTTTTTTGGGATTTTTTTCTGGGAATTTTTTGGGGATTTTTT
>NW_026628101.1:0-3247 GCF_030028575.1 Malurus melanocephalus
CCAAGGCCAGGCTGGACATTGGGGCTGGGAGCAGCCTGGGACAGTGGGAGGTGTCCCTGCCATGGCAGGGGTGGCACTGGATGGGCTTTAAGGTCCTTTCCAACCCAGTCCATCCCATGATTCTATGGTTATTCATAATTTTCATTAATAATATTACTGCAACACATATTTTGGTGCTAGACAGAACATTAAAACTGGTTTTCATTGTAGATTGGTAAAAGCAGCAGAGGGATGGAGAACTTTGGAAAAATCTGTTACCTTTTCCTCTGTGAACTGTTTGAGAGGGAGTTAATTGCCATTACAAAATCTTTCTGGTGCAGTGAGGACTGTTAAAGGTGGAGTTTTGCTCTGATTGGAGAAAGAGGAGAATTGTTTTATGGCTTTGGAAGTCTGCATACCCAGATCCACATGGCTTTTAAATAAAGAGCTTATTTTCTTTTCTAATTATCTTCATCTTACAAATATCAAAGCTGCTCTGCTTTTCTTATTTGCTGAAGCCTCAATGAGTGTTCAAATGTCCCTTTGGAATTTCTCTTGCCTCTGAATTAAACAAGGAAAGAAGTTTGGTCTTAAACAAGACATCCTTTCTCCAAAAATCTTCCATAGGCATTGGTTTTAAATAGGTGTTAACAAAACCAAACAGTTGTAAATAGTCTGACTAAGGATCTCTTCCTCTCTGAATTATTCAGTTTTCCAAGCTCTTGAGAGGAAGGGAATCATTCCACTCCCTCTGGAGTTGTCATAGAGACAAGACCTGCACATTTTTGTTAATGAAGCTGAACTAAAACTTATTCAAGCTGCCTTTCTAAATCATAAAGCCACTCGTAGACATGCCTTTCTCTCTGTCTCTCCTATTTTTTCAATCATTTCTGAATTCAGAGAAGTAAATGTTTAAGTAAAAATCTTTATATAGATCCTTGAGTACTTTAGAGGGGGAGTTCTGGAGTAATGAGCCCAAAGTGTCTGAGAGATATGAGCTGCAGAAAAGTGCTTTTCCATCGGAATTTACTCCTGGAATAGCTGGGTTGGGTTTTTTGTGGGTAGCATTTGATTGTTAATGGGAGGGAAGGGGAGGTACAGGAGTCCTTACAGAAGGAAGGTTGTAATTCTGAGTTATTCCAAGTTAGAGCAACTTGTAAAACTCTGAAATTTGTTTTCTGCTCTGAGAATCATAGAATTCCAGGATGGTTTGGGTTGGGAGGGACCTTAAAGTTCATCCAGTGCCACCCCTGCCATGGCAGGGACACCTCCCACTGTCCYAGGCTGCTCCCAGCCCCAATGTCTRGCCTGGCCTTGGGCACTGCCAGGGGTGGGGAGTCCATGTGGAAGTGTCTCTATGGGTCTCTTTGAGTGGTGTTTTGGGGGTGTTTTCCTACTCTTAATAATTCTGGTGATTTTAACTGCAGTTGATTTTCGTAACCTGAGAAAAGCCTGGCCTGTGTTTGCTAAAGGATCACTCCCAGCTGGATGGACACAAGGAACACGAAATCCCTCATTTCTGTGCTCGTAACAGCTTCCCCAGAGTTCACAGGATTCAAAACAGCAGCTCCCTGGTTTTAGCATTGGGAATTCCTGTGTTCCTTTTGTGCCCGAGACCTCAGTGAGCAAAGGAGTGCAGTATTATGGTCTGCCATGACAGCGTCTGTGCTGTTCTACCCTTTAGTAGCTCCAGACTCCTCCAAGCTGGTGATCAATTAAGAGGCCTCTAATTGGGGTTTCTTTGAGCTGGGCCTGCAGTGGCTTGGGAGATAACTGTGCTTAAGCAGAATAATCTGCCTCTCTTTAGAGCTCTCTGGAATGGGGGCCTCAGGGAGCATCTTCTCTGTGTCCTGGCCCTCTGCAATGAAAGGGGAGCTGAAATAATCAGTGCCAGGTGTT
This sequence comes from Malurus melanocephalus, assembly GCF_030028575.1. NCBI lineage: Eukaryota > Metazoa > Chordata > Aves > Passeriformes > Maluridae > Malurus > Malurus melanocephalus. The sequence continues at coordinate 1,879 of NW_026628101.1, forward strand.
CTCCATGCGTTTGGAATTATTTTTCCAGGACAGAGTCACTGGGTGACTTCCTGTTCCTGACATCTGCTTCCCTCCCAACATTCCTGAATTTGTGCCCAAGGGTGGACAAAAGTGGGGGTGATTTTGGGAGCTGTAACTTACTACACAGGCATTGATGGCTTGACAGAGGCCAGACCTGACTGCTCCTCACTGCTCATGGCTGAGCTTTGTACACAGTCTGGGATTGTGGAATCCAATATGGGAGTGTCTCACTAAATTGATCCAGATTTGGGAACTGCACGGAGATTCCCTTGGTGTGCTTCCATGGATGGATGGTTTGTGTGCTAATTACAGCATCTTTGATGGAAAAACTTCCCCTGCTCAGTTGCTGCACCTCATAAATGCAAAAGGAATCGAACTGGCTTTTCGTTCTGCAGAAAAGATGAGAGAAGGGAGGAAGGAAAGATCCATGGAGAGAGATCTGTCAGCACCTGAGCCCTGGGGTGGTGCTGAGGCCACTGCAGCTCTTGTCATTAGAGACAAATACAGGCCTGGTCTATAAAATATAATAAATATGTACTCAGTGTTTAATCCGTTTACTCTGCTCTGGTTCTGGCCAGACTGCAAACAAAACAAATGTAAGGACACCACATGGTCCCAATTTCATTAGAAGCCCGAAATTAGTGAAATTAGGTGGTGTTTGCTGGCAGGCCCTCCCTGCATTTCAGGTGCTAGTTGTTCCAAAGCAGCACAGTAAAATCCAACAGCCTGACACCAAGTTCTGCAACTAGAAATGAAAATGTGCCCATTTTTCCAGCAAGGTTTTGTCAGACAAAAGCTGATTTTTCTTTGCATGCTGTAAAACTGTGGAGAAAGAGTTCTCTGCACCCCCAGACTTTGCACTGAAATTTGTGGTGGTAATTTCAGTAATGAAGCTGTTGGTGTTGAGCAGAGGAGTTCACAGAAGGTCAGATGTTGAATGAAATGTTACTGCTGCTGATGGGGATTGGAGTTCAGTGTGAGCAATGACACTGGTGCACATCAGAGTTTCTGATTGCTGGGTAATTCATGTTTTCTCGTGGAGGATGCAAAAACTCGCTGTGTCCCAGCAGGAAATGGTGCTGGAGAATTGAGGTTCCTGCAGGGTGATCTTTACTCATCCTGCATTTTCATGGCCAGGGATAGAACCCATTGGGGGTCTGTATGTGCTTGTTAACGGAAAGGTTTATATTTTATAAATCAAAGTATTTGCAGATGTGGAAGCCGCTGGTGAGACTATTATGGGACAGGCTGGAGAGCTGGGGGTGCTCACCTAGGGAAGGGAAGGATCCAGGGAGGGCTCAGAGCCCCTGCCATGGCCTGAAAGGGCTCCAGGAGAGCTGGAGAGGGA
>NW_026628102.1:0-3197 GCF_030028575.1 Malurus melanocephalus
ATTGGAAAGGCAGAAACCACATGAAAAATKGATGTGCAGGAACAGAAACCACCAGAAGAGATTAAAATAAAGCTGATGGAGGCCAGGAGTTTCTGAGAAATCTGCTTAGGATCATTAAAGATCTGTATTCCTACATGGGAAAATGTAAAACGCTATTCCTTAAATGCCAAACAAAAATAGCAGCATCAGATTCCTCTCTGGCAGAATGCTACTGAGATGCTACCTAGAAATAACAGGTRAAACAGCTCCCTGAAAGCAGGAGCATCACTAGCCAGGGCATAAATTCCCCTGGGATCAATATCCCACCTGGCAGACCAGGCCCATTTGCACATAAATTCATAAGGAACATACATCATCCAAGTTTTTTGGACTCAAGGGAATAAATATCCTGATGATGTGTGGACAATCAGCCGAAAACTGGGATATTTTTCCCATTCCTGCAAGATTTCCAATATTTTTAAAATCAGATTCAAAGCACAGGAATACTGATACTCATCCTCATTTATAAAAAAGATGTGTACATATACAAGATTATACATACATTTATATATGTCTATATGTACCTATAGAGATGCAAACACTTACTTACACAAACACACCCATGTTAAAACATGAGCACAAATCTTACATTGCTGTCATTTAGAAACGAGTTCCAGAAACATTTGCACAGCACTCTCAGGCAGTTGTGGTTTTTGGGATGTCCTGCACAGGGCCAGGAGTTGGATTTGGTGATCCTGGTGGGTTTCTTCCAACCACAGTACTTTCTATGATTCTATGATTCATTTTGCAATGTGGCAGAGATTTTAACAAGAGGGTTTTTTTGTTTTTTTTTAATAGAAATGTGACTTTGTAATAAACAGCAACAACAAAACCACCTCAATTATAATTTAGCAAGCTCTAAAGAAATTTAGGGGGATTGTTTTTCTTCACAATCAGGACTATTTGAAAAAGACAAGAGGGCTTCATTTTTGTTTCCYAATTCTACAATTCCTCACATTCATGTTATTTGTCAATGGAGAAAGACCAGGCTGCAAAGGGTGAATGGCATTTTTGCCTAAAAGACCATTTCCAAGATTAAAACTGCTTGTGAAGTTCAGCACTTGACAGCCGAAAGGTCACATTCTGAAATTGCAGAAAGAAAGAAAGAGCAAACTGTCCCAAGCATCCTTGAAAGCTGTAGGTAATACCAAGAAACAATCTTTGTGATTGACAGAAAGATTGCACATGTTACAGTTATTTATAAATTTGCCTTATAAATCTTGTCTCTTGGTACATATTACTGTACCCTGTAGGATTATGGTGAAAGGAAACTGTATCTGAAATAAAGTTATAGACAAAGGGATAACCTCTTCAACACACACTGAAGTCTTGCTGAAGTCAGTTTTATTATCTGGACCTGTCTGACTGCTACATTTCTTCAGCAGGACAGTGATTTATCCTTTATGTTGTGAGATGTTTTAATATTAATGGTTACTTAAAATGCTTTAAGAGTTTTGACTGCTTGGCCTTGCTGCAGAAGGTTTCAAGCATCAGAAGCAGGGATTTTAACTAGAAATTAACAGGCAAAACCTAATAAACTAAAAAGGGAGGAAAAACCTAAACAAATAAAGTGGGCACTAAGATTCCCAATCTGGATTGCAAGTCACTACTCTCATCAACAGCAACTAAAGGCAGAACTAAGAGCTCATAAAGAAGAAATCTKAGGACAATAACTGAAGAAAGTGAATGCAGCACCACATGGAAGTCATCCCTAATCAGATGAAGAATCTGGACAGGCTTTCTGTGTTGATGTGTCTGAAGTTCTTTTACTGTTCGTGTAGGTCAGAGAAATTAATGTATTTCCATAACTCTGCATGACTTAGTCATCAAAACCCAGAAAATGTGAATTTCCACCTCATTTTGCTTATGCTGATAAATAAAACGTAGTTTCCAACAATATCCTTCAGAAAAAGTTCTCTGTGAAAGTCTCCCCATACTTTGTGACATTGGGAACATCTTAAAAGGAACAGTTTTCACACTGAGAAGGCAGCTCACTAAGAAGGCTAGGGAATATCTTGGGAGGCAATTATTACAGGCCTTATTAAGCATCAGCAGCTTAGGCTTCATGATTTATGGAGTTTTTTAATAAAAGAATCAGAATTCATGTAGGCAAAATGCAGGGAAATATATGCAAGGCTGATGCTATACTATTAAACAAAAAAAAAAACAAAAAAAAAACCAAAAAACAAAAAAACAGATGAGATAAAAACAGTAAAACGGTGGTTGCAATGTTTCCTAAGACAAAGTAAAATTAGTCTGCATCACATTGCACAGTGCAGATAAGTACTGAAGACATGATTTTGCCAAAATGGCTCAAATGGGCTATCATTTTTCCTTAAAAAGTCAAGTCTTAATGTAAGTGGCAACTCAACAAAACCAAACAGACTTGCAATCCTACTCCCAAATCTTCTAACAATGAGCTGCACAATAATTTTTCTTGGAATTACCTCTGAAGATTTCTTCAAGATCTTCAGGCAAAAGTCTAGCTCTCTGAGGTGTTCCCATTGCACTGAAAATTATTGTCCCCGGTCTTTGTTGAGGCTGCTTGGTACTGTTTAAAGAGATCAAATATGTGTGAGTTCATATTAGATGTAAAAATTCAATTTTTGAAAAAAAAAAGTAAATAACGCTACTGTTAACACACTCTAAAACACTCTATGAAATGTTGGCAGAGATTTTACTCCAGTTCCTGAGACAAAAGTAAAAAATGAATAGTATAGTTATGTCATTTTTTCTCCTCATTCCTTGGACAAAAACCTAGTAGAAAGAAATAATTTTTGAACACATGCATGAGACTGTGACACACACAGACTTCCTTAATATTTATCACAGCTTGGGAAAAAAAAAATCCAAGCAGATGACTCATAATTCTTCAGGACATGTCAACTGCTGAATGTGGACATTTTACTAAAAATTACAACATCATAATTGATCAATCACCTCTACAGGGATCATTTCCCTGTGGAGCAAGATGATCCTTAAGGTCCTTTTCACCCCAAACCTATGATTCCATGATTCTGAGATTCCTTGCCCATCCCACTGAGGATTAAATACAAACCTGGCAAAAAGCTGCTCACAGCCCCTCCAAAACATCACCTATTACAGACATACAAAAGTGGAAATTGAGGGATTTTCAGTGAAAAAGTACATCTGTACAC
>NW_026628103.1:0-3200 GCF_030028575.1 Malurus melanocephalus
CCAAATTCAATCCTCTTTAAGCCAAGATTTTGGGAAGAAGTATACAAATCCCTTCTTGGTGAGTGTACACAAATAAATCAGGTACAATTGTGCAATCCAGAAAGGCTGAGCTGGATCCACGTGTGCCTTGGCTGGTGTATTGCACATTCTTAGGGAATTCCTTCCCCTACTGCAAAGTTTTTAAAGGTCTTTTCCAACCCAGGCAATTCTGTGATTCAGTGCTGCCTCTCATTTTCACACTGCTCTTACCTTCTTCACTGGGGTCATTGTTTTTTTCCTGAAGCCAGGAAAATGTGCACCTCACTCTGGAGAATTTAGCTCAGTGGGTGAAGTAATGTATGAGACACCTCATCCATGAGCCTGGTTTGCCTTTAAAAAAAAAAGGCAGTAAAAGAAATCATGCTTCATTTGAATCAGCCAGTGGGGAACTTTAATTTAAATAATGGATTTAATCTGGCTAGATAATTTTCATGATTTTCTTAAGGACACTTGATTTGCCTTCACTATTTCTTTCACCCTGAATCTACTGTACCATTTTGATAGAATTTATAACACTTGGTGTAATTTATTATTGTAATGTACAGGTATCCAGCACCCTAAGTTTTGTGTGTTAGATGGGCAAGGTCAGGTGTTCATGCTGGTATAGACCTGGAGATGGAGAGGACTTCCTTTTTCAAATTCTCTGAGGATGGAAGTTGAAATTATATTCAAGGAGAAGGCTGCCTTTATTGGTATTGATGCAACTACTTGGTGTTTGGGTTTTCTCCCTTTAGGAATGAAGGGAGCATTATCCAAACTAATGAGCTAGCTGAGTTCCCTATTCTCCTTAGTTCTCATCTTCCCACCGTTTTTTTAGCTCACAATTCTGAAGAAAGAAACAACCTCTCCTGTTGTCACATCATATTGAAGTTCTTTAATGAACTGAATAATTTAATGATGTAAACTGACAGTAATATTCCCTCTGCCCTATAGAATGTAAGAAAACGGATAAGCACATTTGTGTGGTTTGGGCTGAAATTATTAATTTGTGATTCTCCTTTGGATTAAGCCATTTGATTCGCTCAAGTTTTTGGAATCAAACATGTATTTTCTGTTCACTGTTCATAGAATCATGGAAGGGAACTTAGAGCTCATCCAGTTCCACCCTCTGCCATGGGCAGGGGTACCTTCCACTATCCCAGGGTGCTCCAAGCCCTGTCCAACCTGKYCTTGGACAYTTSCAGGGATGGRGCAGCACTTTCTCTGGTGAAGCTGTTTTCCTGTGAGAGCCTTGGCTATTGTCTCTGGGTTATTGGTGGGTGCTGACATCTTGTGTGTGCTTTGGGATGAGGCAGGAGCAGGATGGGCACGTCACGCTGCAGACACAGCAGACACGGCCCGTGTTACGTGAGCTGGGAGCAGCCCTGGCCACGGGGCTGCCTGCACCAGAGCCTCTATTAATAGAGCTGACAACCAGATGATTGCTGCTGGTACGTGACTCTGGCTGTGGAGATTACAGGGAAGGTGTTTGGGGTGGCAGGAGATCACCTGGATGGGATGTGTGTGTTTGTGAGACAGCCAGGACTGTGATACTATGGCTTTGAGAGATGCAGGAATGGGAAAATGTGCAGGAACACAATGAAAAGAGGTTGATTTAGCTCCTTTCAGGACAGTGTAGAGCCATTCAGGACTTGGGAATGGAAGAAATGACTGTGCAGGGAGGGCAGAACATAAATGCTGGACAGAATTCCAAATAGGTACATCTGTCCTTGCTCCTCTTCAATTTTTCCTTACGACCCTAAATAATATTCTGATAAATCCAAGGCACCCTTCACATTGATGACATCCAAGGAACTGTGAATTCCTCTTGTGTGAGCAGTCACAGGTATTACCTGTGTGAGCAGTGTGCTGATCAGCATCATTATTGAATGGAAGTCTTCTACACCTGCTATTCCTGTAAATTCCCTTTGGAAAGGCCAGAGTAATTTAGTGTGGAAAACTTCAAATTGTTTTAGAGTCACATTGCACTGGGAATAACTTGCTGAGTGCAACTTTGGCTCCCCTTAGTGCTGCCAAGTTTGTCCAGTGCCTCGTTACCTTATTTTACATTGGTCTTGTGCTTTGCCTGACTCCTGTGGGAATTGAGCAGGTCCAGGAGTAGGTAAGTGGCTGGTGGGATAGTTCAGCACCTCTTTGGCCATAATGTTGTTTTCCTTGCTGTTGTCGCAGATGTAATCTGGGGTTAATCCCTCAAGTCTAAACCTGTGACTCCCCAGAGGACCTGAAGCCTTTTGTTGGTTTTGATTTGCAGCCTTATTATAGACAAATTAATGGTCCTGAGTGACAGCAGGGCAGCCAGAGACGAGAAGAAAATGAGTAATTAACATATATTGGGTATTACTGATTGCTTTTATGATTATCTGGATTTTAAGGTATTAGCTGGAAAAATAGCTCCTAATCCCTTATTAAAGATAAAAGGCAAGTCATTAAAAGTAGGAGGTTGTTTTCAGTCCTGAGAAGCTCTGGAAATATGTCTTGGCTCTAGCAGCAAACTAACCTTGAAAGCCTGTAATTCCAAGTTACTCAGCTTAGTTATTCTCCTCAGCAAGGGAATTTCTGCAGTTTCCCATGTGCTGGGAGGCAGAGGGGATGCGAGACAAAGCTCCCTTGTCACAGGAGCTGCGTGCTTGGCACTGGGACAGGGCCCTTTGAATATCCTGGGCATGAGCTGCTGGGCTGGGAGCTCTGGGATAACAGAGGGGTTATCCCTCCCTTCAGCTTCTGGTGAGGCACAGCTCCTTTGTACCTCCCCCTCGCCATTGTGACCACCTGACTGCTTTTATGGGATCATGGAAAAGGTCACAGCTTGGTTTGGGAGAGAAGGGACCTTTCAAAGTCATCCTGTTCCAAACACCTATCATGGGCAGGGATACCTTCCCCTAGAGCTCTGAGCTCCATCCGACCCACCCTGAGCATTTCCAGGGATGGGGCACCCACCACCTCTCTGTGCCAGTCTTTACCACCCTCCTGGTGAAAAATGTCATGGCCATCTAGCTGGATTCATGGCCATCTAGCTGGATTCATGGCCATCTAGCTGGATTCATGGCCATCTAGCTGGATTCATGGCCATCTGACTGGATTCATGGCCACCTAACTGGATTCATGGCCACCTAACTGGTTTCATGGCCATCTAACTGGTTTCATGGCCATCTAACTGGATT
>NW_026628104.1:0-3173 GCF_030028575.1 Malurus melanocephalus
GCTGAGCGAGCTGCGGGTCTGCACGGGCACCTGGCTGGGCGAGAAGCGCCGCAGGTGGGGGAGGGTGTCCACGTCGTGGGGAGGGGTCAGCACCCGCGTCAGGGGGGGCGGCAAACGCAGATCGGCCGGGCGGGGGCGCCGGGGGCTGCGGGGAGGGGGCTTCCGACCCCCACCCCCACCCCCTGATATCGCGATAGGGGGCGTGGCTGTCGCGATAGACGCTGCCGATGTCGCGATAGGGGCGTGGCTTGTTGTGACTCCTCCTCCTCCTCCTCCCGTTTTCCTGCCCGCCCCCGGCGATCCCGGCGCGTTTTTGGGGCTCCTCCCCCCGGATTTGGGGAGGGGGATCACCCAGGCCTGGGGGGCTCCTTTGGGCGGGGGTCTCTGCTCCTGCAGCAGCCGCTGCTGCTGCCGCGTCAGCCGCGCCATGTCGGCCTGCAGCGAGCTCAGCGCCGCGCTCAGCCGCGCCACCGCCGCCTCGTACTGACGGGGGTCTCCTTTGGGCGAAGCCCCCAGACTCAATTCACCCTCGGGCKGGTGCGGCTCCTCCACGGGTGAAGCCCCCTCCTCATTTCGCCGCAGCTTCTCCAGAGCGTCCTGGCCCAAACGCTGCCGGTGCTTGGCGAAAATGGCCTCGATGCGTTTCTTCTGCGCCTCGATGGCGCGGCGTTTCTCCTCCAAACGGGCGCTCAGCTGGGTCATCTCAGCCCCGAGACCCCCGCCCGTTTCGGGGGGACCCCCGGGAGGGGTCGAGACCACCCCCAAATCGGCGCCGAGACCCCCGGGCCGGGTGTTGTTGTTGCTGTTCACGGTGTTGTTGTTGTTCGGCGACGCTGTGGCTTCTTCCAGTTTTTTCTTGCGCTCGGCGAAGTTGGTCATGGGTCGATTTTGGGAATTTTGGGGTGGATTTTGATAATTTTGGGAATTTTGATGGGAATTTTGTGAATTTTGAGGTGGATTTTGATAATTTTGGGGGGTTTGAGGGGGGTTTTGGGGTGTTTTCGGGGGGTTTTGAGGATCGGGAGAATGAAGGAAGAACGCGTCCGGAGCTCCGTCGGGAAGAAGCCGCTCGGAGCTGTGGATGATCTGCAGCGCCTCCTCGATGCTGGGGGGCTCGGGGGGCTCCGGGAGCCCGTTGGGAATTGGGGAGGGGGCTTTGGGGCTGGGGAGGGGCCGGCGGGAGGGGTGGGCGAGGGCCAGGCTGTCGGTGCTGGCCGAGCGGGCCAAGGGGCCGGCCGGCAGCCCCAGGGGGTTGCCCATGACGATGTCCACGTCGCTGTCCAGGCCGAACGGGATGCTGAACGACACGGCTTGGGATAGAGGGTGGCTGCAAAAAATGGGAAATTTGGGGATTTTAGGAGATTTTTGAGGATTTTGGGGAAGGGGTGGGTCCCCCAAATTGGCACCGAGGTGGTGTCAAAATCCCTCAGGAAAAATCCGCACCCGAATCGGAGAGAAATTGCCTCAAATCTGAGCTAAATAACTCCAAAACTGACCCAAATCAGCCCAAATCGGACTCAAATTTCACAAATCCACCCCAAATCCGATCCAAATCACCCCAAACCTGACCAAATCCCAAACCTGACCCAAACCTGACCCAAATTACACGAAATCTGACCCAAATGACCCCAAATCAGACCCAAAGCACCCCAAATGTGAGGGGATGCTGAACGACACGGCTTGGGATACAGGGTGGCTGGAAAAAATGGGAAATTTGGGGATTTTAGGAGATTTTGGGGTTGGACCCCTCCAAAATGGCGCCGAGGTAAAAATCTGCACCCGAATCGGAGAGAAATTGCCCCAAATCTGACTCAAAACGTCCCAAATCTGACCTAAAACTGACCCAAAGCAGCCCAAATCGGACTCAAATCACCCCAAATCCCAAAACTGACCCAAAACTGACCCAAATCACCTCAAATCTCACAAATCCACATCAAATCGGAACCAAATCTGACCCAAATCTGACCCAAATGACCCCAAATCCAACCCAAAACACCCCAAATGTGAGGGGATGCTGAACGACACGGTTTGGGATAAAGGGTGGCTGGAAAAAATGGGAATTTTGGGGATTTTAGGAGATTTTGGGGTTGGACCCCTCCAAAATGGCACCGAGGTAAAAATCTGCACCCGAATCGGAGAGAAATTGCCCCAAATCTGACTCAAAACGTCCCAAATACAACCTAAATCTGACCCAAATGACCCCAAATGACCCCAAATGTGACCCAAATCAGCCCAAATTGGACTTAAATCACCCCAAATCCCAAAACTGACCCAAAACTGACCCAAATCACCTCAAATCTCACAAATCCACGTCAAATCGGACCCAAATCTGACCCAAATAACCCCAAACCTGACCCAAAACTCTCAAATTGTACTTAAACGACCCCAAATCTGACCCAAATTGGACTCAAATCACTCCAAATCCCAAAACTGACCCAAAACTGACCCAAATCACCTCAAATCTCACAAATCCACCCCAAATCGGACCCAAATCTGACCCAAATCACCCCAAATCCAAACCAAAGCACCCCAAATGTGAGGGGATGCTGAACAACACGGTTTGGGATAAAGGGTGGCTGCAAAAAATGGGAAATTTGGGGATTTTGGGGGATTTTGGGCAAGGGGTGAGACCCCCAAAAGTGAAACAAAAAATCTGCACCCGAATCGGAGAGAAATTGCCCCAAATCTGACTCAAAACGTCCCAAATCTGACACAAATTTGAGTAAAATGACCTCAAATCTGACCTAAAACTGACCCAAATCAGCCCAAATGGGACTCAAATCAGCCCAAATCCCAAAACTGACCCAAAACTGACCCAAATCACCTCAAATCTCACAAATCCACCCCAAATCGGACCCAAATCTGACCCAAATCAGCTCAAATTGGACCCAAAGCACCCCAAATGTGAGGGGATGCTGAACGACACCGCTTGGGATAGAGGGTGGCTGGAAAAATGGGAAATTTGGGGATTTTGGGGGATTTTGGGGGATTTTGGGGTTGGGAGGTAAAAATTTGCACCCAAATCTGAGCTAAACAACCTCAAATTGCTTCAAACCAGACCCAAAACAGACAGAAATGACCCCAAATCTGACCCAAAACACCTCCCAAAACCCCAAAAATCCCCCTTAAAACACCCCAAAATCCCCCAAATCCCTCACCTGAGGGGTCTCTTG
>NW_026628105.1:0-3126 GCF_030028575.1 Malurus melanocephalus
CAGGCTGACAGCAAGCAGGATGGAGGACAGAACTGGGCTCAAAATAATGACAAATTGAACAATTCTGYAAATTTACACCGTATAACAATGGACTTGTGAAATCAGCAACTTTAGTCAGATTTTGCTGACACAAGTTGCTGTCAAATGCCTTTCCCTCTTAGTCCCTGTGGTCCTGTATTGCTGCAGGTGCTGTCCTATGAGTGGGAGAACCTGTCCCTGATGGCAGCACAAGAACTCTCTSCAGGGTATATTGCAGTGGGTGGCTTGTTGTGCAACCACCTGGAGGTGTCACCGCTGTTACCTTCTGCACAATTTTTTTTTTGTTCTTTTCCCTGCCMTGGTGAAGATCTCCATGTGTCCTGATGCTGTTTTGGCTCTGTTACATCTCTCACCCTTCAAAATGCTCTGTTACTCGCAGGTTAGCCATCACCTCCCAGCTCGGTTAATCAGACTCTTATTACCTCTGCTCACCTGCTGCTTTTTCTCACTCTGTTGCTTTAATCCTGCTCTGATCTGACAAGCAAGGCACATGGAAACAGTGGCTAGGATATGCTCTGGAAATAGTTCTGCCCTTTAAAACCCTTGGTGGTTTTTTYCCCTTTGGCCATACCCTGAAATCTTTCCACATTGACCGCTGTAACCTGCCACCAGAAACCTTCTGGGGAAAACCATTGGTGCTCGCATCTTCCACGATTGTCCTGGGARCTCAGGGGAAAACTGCATTTATTCTGACAGCGGTCAAGGCACAGGGGAATTGTTTACTGCGAGGCAATCCTGAGCCATGTGTGCCCAGGAGCTCCTCAGCCCTTGCTGGCAGCTCAAAAGCCTTGGTTCCATCCTGCTCAGAAGGAGCTGACAAACATCAGCTTGTGACCAGAGCAGAGACCTGGGAGTGATGGATATCACAGGCAGTGAGGAAGGAGAGGGGCAGCTTCACCCAGGGGGTGCTGGGTTAGARCCCTCAAGGGAGGGCTGGGTGGAACACTGCATGGAGGCTTAAACTTCACAGTTTTTTGTAGGATTTTGCACCTCTGATATTCGGTCACAGATAARTGATCGTTCACTTGATGTCTTAGAAGCTATTGAGAAAAAAAGAAATGTTAAATGGAGTGCTGCTTTGCTTAAAGARTAAGTATTGATGTAATAGTGACAAAATTGTTCTAGCATCAGCTGACATAKGCTAGTCAAAAATCTATTATGTGGAGAATCCAGTGATGGTGCCTCTGTGACATGTGGCGTCCTGTTTCTGCACATTCATTTTTTCCCATGCTTTTGAGTTTTCATTCTCTTAGGTATCTGATGTGTGATGTAGGAGAGAAGGGGGAGAGATGAATAAATCAGAATAATGAGCTTTTTCTCTGCTTGCAATTCAGAGTTTTGAACAGCCTTTTTGATGAAACGCAGAATGTATGAGTGTTAGTTGTCAGCAAGGAGCAGACAATTGCAAAATACTCTTTCCACAGGAAAGAGCCTTGCAGCCTGAGGCAATATTTCCACAGTTTTCCAATGTCTCCGGTCACTTATAACAGGTTTTCTCTACTTTATGCAGCTGCGGTCTGGCATGCTGTATGACAGGGAAAATTTTCAACTTATGGTTTGCAGACACTGGATTATTAAATAAGTCCTGCRCAGACAGAATAATGGCTGCCTGTGGGGTTTTTCTGGTTTGGCTTTTTTTTTTTCTTCCCTTCCCTGTGTTGGAACAGTTTCTTTCTCAAAACAGCTCCGAGTGTCTTTGCCTTTTCTAAATGCATGATGATTATGTCCTCTCTGGTGTGTGAAAACATGCAAAGAGTCATTCCACCTCCATTCCTGGCACGCAGGGCAGATTGGAAAGGCTCCTGGATTTTGACTTYTGCAGAGATCACCTAATCAAGTCCTCTAATCCTTTTTGTGCCTGTTTGTGTCTGGGACACTTACCTACATTCCACACGTCCTGAAAAGCAGCCCTGCAGCAGCTGGGATTGTGCTGCAGGAATAAAGAGCAGTCAGCTGCTGCTTTCTTGTCATTGTGGCTGGGAACAGCAGAGTCCTCAGGCAGGATGGGGCTGCTCCAGCAGCCAGGGGCTGTGCTCAGATCTGAGGCTGGCAGTGTGCTCTGTAAGGTCTGGGTCTGGGACTTGTGGGTCCTAATACTGAGGTTTTATTTTACAACTTGATGAACAGAACTAACTCTCCTCCTTTCTGCAGCCAGCAGGACACACAGATGCAGCCTGGCCGTGGTGGGGGCTGAGCTCAGAAAAGGCAGGTGAGGTTTGCACAACACCCCAGCCTGCACTGCCAAGGCTCTTGTGGGGTGGAACTGCAGCTTCAGAAAGTGCCTCATCCCACCAAGGAAGAGCCCTAGGCAGTAATGCAGAAATRACAGGTCTGTATTGATCCATGAAAGGGGAGCTCACCTGCCAGCAGGCTGGGTTCATTTTGTGCTTTGCCATGGCAGGTATTTGCTCCTCATGTTTCCCTCCTTCATGTCTGGTTGCTGGATCCCACCTCAAAGCTGCACAGATGTAATAGCTCAAAAGCCTTGTGCGGAAGAAAAATCCAAGGAATTAATAAGGTAACAGGAGTTCCACTAAATCTCTATACCAGAAATTTTCTTGCATTCCTAACTCACAGAACAACCCTGGATGTCACTGGGGCTGGTGTCTGTCTCTAGAACTGTCTTGAACCATGTCCCCAGGTGCTGACCCTCTCCAAGGCCTTACAGRTTTGGATTTGCAATGCAGGCAGCACTTCCCATCCCTCTTCAGTGCCATATGAATAAACAGAGAATGGCAAAATTATGCATTAAAAGCACTGAAAATTCAAAGCAAAACATCCTGAAGGGTGTCCATGTCCAGTTTCACCTGGTGTTGGAAAGGGAGTTTCTAAATCAATTCCAGTGCCGCTTGTCTGGAGTAAAAAAAGAGCAAGTTAATTATTSTCTGCTTGACACAGAACTGGTTTTGCGTGATTTGCAGATTCTGATCCTTGTCTCCTTAATCTGCCTCTTTTCTCTCTCACCACCCACACAAAGCTTCTCTTTCTACCTACTTCGAGTTCCTGCGTGATGATACTCGTTATTCCCCCATTCATGGTGCCAGGCTCAGACATCTGACATCATTGTCCTGCCCCAGCTGATGGAGG
>NW_026628106.1:0-3177 GCF_030028575.1 Malurus melanocephalus
AATTTTCTGGAATTTTCTGGAATTTTCCAGAATTTTCCAGAATTTTCCGGAATTTTCCGCTTCCTCACCTGGAGCAGCTTCTCCTCCCATTCCCGCTGGCACAGGGAACCCTCCGGCTTTTCTGGGAATTCCGGGAAAAAAAAAAATTTGGGATCACCGGGAATTCCCAAAAATTTGGGAATTCAGGAATTATTTGTGAATTCGGGAATTATTTGGGAATTTAGAAATTATTTCGGAATTTTTTGGGAATTTTTTTTTAATTTTTTTGGAATTATTTGGGAATTATTTGGGAATTATTTGGGAATTTGGGAATTATTTGGGAATTATTTGGGAATTTTTTTGGAATTATTTGGGAATTATTTGGGAATTATTTCGGGATTATTTGGGAATTGTTTGGGAATTATTTGGGAATTCAGGAATTATTTGGGAATTATTTGGGAATTATTTGGGAATTATTTGGGAATTTGGGAATTATTTGTGAATTATTTGGGAATTATTCGGGAATTTGGAAATTATTTGGGAATTCGGGAATTATTTGGGAATTATTAGGACATTATTTGGGAATTATTTGGGAATTAATGATTTGGGAATTATTTGGGAATTTGGGAATTATTTGGGAATTAATTATTTGGGAATTGTTTGGGAATTTGGGAATTATTTGGGAATTTGGGAATTATTTGGGAATTATTTGGGAATTATTTGGGAATTATTTGGGAATTATTTGGGAATTTGGGAATTTTTTGGGAATTATTTGGGAATTGTTTGGGAATTATTTGGGAATTGTTTGGGAATTATTTGGGAATTATTTGGGAATTCGGGAATTATTTGGGAATTATTTTGGAATTATTTGGGAATTGTTTGGGAATTTGGGAATTGTTTGGGAATTTGGGAATTATTTGGGATTTTGGGAGTTTTTTGGGAATTATTGGGGAATTATTTGGGAATTGTTTGGGAATTATTTGGGAATTTGGGAATTATTTGGGAATTATTTGGGAATTATTTGGGATTTTTTTGGGAATTATTTGGGAATTTGGGAATTATTTGAAAATTTGAGAATTCAGAAATTATTTGGGAATTATTTGGGAATTATTTGGAAATTATTCGGGAATTATTTGGGAATTATTGGGGAATTAGGGAATTCGGGAATTATTTGGGAATTATTTCGGAATTGTTTGGGAATTATTTGGGAATGGGGAGGGAACGTTCCCGAGGGAAGGGATTTGGGTTTGGGGGGGGATCCCATTGGAATTCCATCCCATAATTCCCATCAATCCCATAAATCCCATCAATCCAGGAATTCCGGGAACTTCAGGTCCCGTTTCCTGAAAAAAACCCGGGAAATTCAGGAATTCCTTTTCCCAGGGAAATCTGGGAATTCTGGAATCCTTTTCCAAAGGAATTCTGGGAATTTTGGTATCTTTTTCCCACAGAAATCCGGGAATTTTGGGATCGTATTCCTGGGGAATTCCAGGAATTCCGGGACCATTTTCTGGGAAAATCTGGGAATTTCCCAATGTTTTTCTGGGAAAATCTGAGAATTCCAAGATCAATTTTCCAGGGAATTCTGGGACTCATTTTCCCAGAAAAATCCAGGAATTCTGGGACCCTTTTCCAAGGAAATGCCGGGAATTTCGGGTCTCTTTTCCCACAAAAATCTGGGAATTCTGGGACCCTTTTCCCGGGGAATTCTGTGAATTTTGGGTCCCTTTTCCCATGGAATTCCGGGAAGTTTGGGACCCTTTTTCCGGGGAAATCCATGAATTTTGGGAATTCTGGGAACCTTTTCCAGGGAATTTCAGGATCCTTTTCCCAGAAAAATGTGGGAATTTGGGACCCTTTTCCCAGGGAATTCTGGGAATTCCGGGATCCTTTTCCAAAGAAATTCTGGGAATTTTGGGACCCTTTTCCCATGGAAATCTGGGAATTTTGGGATCCTATTCCTGGGGAATTCCAGGAATTCCAGGATCAATTTCTGAGAAAATCCAGGAATTCCAGGATCAATTTTCCAACAGAAATCTGGGAATTCTGGGACCCTTTTCCAGGGAATTTCAGGACCCTTTTCCAAAGAAATTCCGGGAATTTTGGGACCTTTTTCCCATGGAATTCTGGGAATTCCAGGTCCCTTTTCCTGGGGAAATCTAGGAATTTTGGGAATTCCGGGACCCTTTTCCAGGGAATTTCAGGATCCTTTTCCCAGAAAAATCTGGGAATTTCGGGTCCCTTTTCCCACAGAAATCTGGGAAATCTGGGATCCTTTTCCAGGGAATTCCAGGATCCTTTTCCAAAGGAATTTCAGGAATTTTGGGACCCTTTTTCCGGGGAACTCTGGGAATTCCGGGACCCTTTTCCCGGGGAATTCCAGGAATTCGGGGAACATTTTCTGGGAAAATCTAGGAATTCCAGGATCAATTTTCCAACAGAAATCTGGGAATTCTGGGATCCTTTTCCCATGGAAATCTGGGAATTCCGGGATCCTTTTCCCAGGGAAATCCAGGAATTTGGGAATTCCGGGAACCTTTTCCAGGGAATTTTGGGACCCTTTTCCAAAGAAATTCCAGGAATTTTGGGACCCTTTTCCCGGGGAAATCCATGAATTTTGTTAATTCCGGGAACCTTTTCCATGGAATTTCAGGACCCTTTTGGCAGAAAAATCTGGGAATTTTGGGACCCTTTTACCGGGGAAATCTGGGAATTTTGGGAATTCCAGGATCCTTTTCCAAAGGAATTTTGGGAATTCCGGGATCCTTTTCCAAAGGAATTTTGGGAATTTTGGGACCCTTTTCCAGGAAAATCCGGGAATTCCCGATCCCTTTCCCCGCAAAATCTGGGAATTTTGGGAATTCCGGGATCCTTTTCCAAAGGAATTTTGGGAATTTTGGGAATTCCAGGTCCCTTTTCCCAGGGAAATCCGTGAATTTTGGGAATTCCGGGATCCTTTTCCCAGGGAATTCTGGGAATTTTGGGAATTCCGGGATTGTTTCCCAAAGGAATTTCGGGAATTTCGGGAATTTTGGGAATTTTGGGAATTTTGCCGTCCCCACCTTCCAGGTGCCGCAGGAGTTCGGGAATTTCGCGATCCCAAAGTTTTTCCAGGTCGGGATGGAGCCGGAGCTCCCGGAGCAGACGGAGAGCGGAGACGCCGCGGGCGGGATCCAGGAACGGCTGAGAGGAAATCAC
>NW_026628107.1:0-3162 GCF_030028575.1 Malurus melanocephalus
GGGAGAAAATGGGATTGGGGACAGTGGGAGTGGGAATGGGGACATGGGGACAGGGGGATCAGGGACAGTGGGGACAATGGCATTGGGGACAATGGGGACAGTGGGGACAGTGGGATCAGGGACAATAGGGACAATGGGGACAATGGGGACAATGGGGACAGTGGTATTGGGACAATGGCATTGGGGACAATGGGATTGCAATTGGGGACAGTGGGGACAATGGCATTGGGGACAGTGGGATCAGGATCAGGGACTGTGGGATTGGGGACAATGGGGACAGTGAGATCAGGGACAATGGGATTGGGATTGGGGACAATGGGATCGGGGACAATGGGGACATTGGGATTGGGGATGGTGGGATCAGGGACAATGGGGACACTGGGGCAGTGGGATCATGGACAATGGGATTGGGGACAATGGGATTGCAATTGGGGACAGTGGGGACAATGGGATTAGGGACAGTGGGATCGGGATTGGGATTGGCATTGGGGACAGTGGGATCAGGATCAGGGACAGCGGGATCAGGGACAGTGGGGACAGTGGGATTGGGGACAATCGGGACAGTAGGATTGGGGACAGTGAAATTGGGGACATTGGGGACATTGGGGACATTGGGGGGATTGGGGACAGTGAGGGGGACAGTGAGGACAATGGGGACAGTGGGATCGGTGACAATGGGGACAATGGGAACAGTGGGATTGGGGACAGTGGGGACAATGGGATTGGGGTTTTGGATTGGGATTGGGGTTGATTTGGGGTGTGGATTTGGGATTGGGGTGGGGATGATGGAAATTGGGATTAGGATCTGGATTTGTGGGAATTATGGGATGTAAGGGGATTATGGGATTTAAGGGGATTATGGGATTTACGACATGTACGGGATTTATGGGATGGATTGCGTTTTATGAGATTTATGACATTTGTGCGATGGGATTCATGTGATTTATGGAGTTTATGGGATTTACAGGATTTGTGGAATTTATGGGATTTATGGGATCAGGATGGGATTTATAAGATTTATAGGATTTATAAGATGGGATTTTTAGGATTTATGGGATGTGGTTTATGGGATTTATAAGATTTTTAGGATTTATGGGATGGGACAAATTGAGATTTATGGGATTCATGGGAGTGAATTTATGGGATGGGATTGGGATGGGATTTATGGGATTTGTAAAATTTATGTGATTTATGGCATTTTTGGGATGGCATTTATGGGCTTTGTAGGATTCACGGGATGGGATTTTTAGGATTTGTGGCATTTATTGTATTTATAGCGTTTATGGGATTTATGGGATTCATAGGATTTATGGGATTTATTTGATTTATGGGATGGGATTTATATGTTTTGTAGGGTTTATGGGATTTATGGGATTGATGGGATGCTATTTATGGGATTTATGTGATGTATGGGATTTTTAGGATTTATGGGATGGGATTTATGAGATTTACAGGATTTACGGGATTTGTAATTTATAGGATTTATTTGATTTATGGGATTTATGGGATTTATAGGATGAGATTTATGGGATTCATAGGATTTATTTATGGGATTTATGGGATTTATGGGATGGAATTTATGGGGCTTATGGGATGGGATTGGGATGGGATTTTTGGGATTTATGGGATGGGGTTTACATCTTTCTTAGGATTGATGGGATGGGATTTATGGGATTTATGTGATTTATGGGATTTATGGCATTTGAATAGTTTATGGGATTTATGGGATTTATAGGATATAAGCAGTTTATGGGATTTATAGAAATTATAGGATTTATGTGATTGATGATGGGATTTATGGAATTTATGGAATTTATGGGATTCATAGGATTTATGTGATTTATGGGATTTATGGGATGGGAAAAGTTGGGATGGGATTGATGACATTTATGGGATGGGATTTATGGGACTGATGGCATTTATGGGATTTATGTGATTTTTAGGATTTATGGGATGGAATTTATGGGATTTATGGGATGGGATTGGGATGGGATTTACAGGATTTATGGGATTTATGGGATTTATAGGATAGAAAGAGTTTATGGGATTTATGGGAGCATTCCAGAACATTCCCTCACCTCCTCGATGGCGGCACTGACGGGGTCCTCGGGGTCGGGCGGGGTCACCACCAGGGCCAGCGGGATTATGGGATTGATTGGGATTGATTGGGATTGATGGCATTTATGGCATTTATGGCATTTATGGGATGGGATTTTTATGCTTTGTAGGATTTACGGGATGAGATTTATGGGATTTATGCAATTTGTGGGATTTATGTGATTTGTAGGATTTATGGGATGCAATAAATTGGGATTTATGGGATTCATGGGATGGAATTTATGGGATTTACAGGATGGGTTTGGGATGGGATCTGTGGAATTTATGGGATTTATGGGATGGGATTTATGGGATTTATAGGATTGATGGGATTTATGGGATGGGATTTATGGGATTTACGGGATTTACGGGATGGGATTGGGATGGGATTTATGGGATGGGATTTATGGGATTTATGGGATGGAATTTATGGGATTTATGGGATGGAATTGCGATGGGACTCACAGGATTTATTTGATTTATGGGATTTATGCGATTTTTGGGATTTATGGGATTTTTGGTATTTATGCGATAGGATTTATAGGATTTATGGGATTTATGGGATTTTGGGGATTTATGGGATTTTTGGGATTTTGGGGATTTTTGGGATTTTTGGGATTTATGGGACTGATAGGATATAGGGCATTTATGGGATTCATGGGATTTATGGGATCGGACCATTCCAGAACATTCCCTCACCTACTCGATGGCGGCACTGACGGGATCCTCGGGGTCGGGCGGGGTCACCACCAGGTCCAGGAGGATTATGGGATTGATGGGATTGATGGGATTTATAGGATATAAAGGGCTTATGGGATTTATGGAATTTATGGGATTTTTAGGATTTATGAGATTTACAGGATTTATGGGATTTATTATATGGGAGAAATTGGGATTTATGGGATTCATGGGATGGGATTTATGGGATATATGGGATCGGATTGAGATGGGATTTATAGGATTTATGGGATTTATGGGATTTATGGGACCATTCCAGAACGTTCCCTCACCTCCTGGATGGCGGCACTGACGGGGTCCTCGGGGTCGGGCGGGGTCACCATCAGG
>NW_026628108.1:0-3203 GCF_030028575.1 Malurus melanocephalus
CGTGAGCTGGAAAGCCAAGGAGTGGTCAGCAAGGCCCACTCACCCTTCAACAGCCCCATCTGGCCTGTACGCAAATCTGAAAGAGAATAGAGATTGACTGTAGACTATCGTGGCGTAAATAAAGTGACCCCACCGCTGAGCGCTGCAGTGCCGGACATGCTGGAGCTCCAGTACGAGCTGGAGTCCAAAGCAGCGAAGTAGTACGCCACCATTGACATCGCAAATGCTTTCTTCTCCATTCCTCTGGCAGCAGAGTGCAGGCCTCAGTTTACTTTCACCTGGAGAGGTGTGCAGTACACCTAGAACCGGCTGCCCCAGGAGTAGAAGCACAGCCCCACCATCTGCCATGGGCTGATCCAGGCTGCACTGGAAAAGGGTGAGGCTCCGGAACATCTCCAATATATCGATGACATCATTGTGTGGGGGAATACAGCAGCAGAAGTATTTGAAAAAGGGAAAAAGATCATCCAAATTCTCCTGAAAGCCGGCTTTGCTATAAAAAAGAACAAAGTGAAAAGACCTGCTCGAGAGATCCAGTTTCTTAGGGTGAAGTAGCAAGATAGACGGCATCAGATCCCGACAGAAGTCATCAATAAAATCACGTCAATGTCTCCACCGACCAGCAAAAAGGAGACACAGGCTTTCCTGGGTGCCATTGGCTTTTGGCGGATGCACATCCCAGAATACAGCCAAATCGTGAGCCCTCTCTACTTGGTGACCCGCAAGAAGAATGATTTCCACTGGRGCCCTGAACAGCAGCAAGCCTTCGCCCAGATCAAGCAAGAAATCGCTCATGCAGTAGCTCTCGGCCCAGTCAAGACAAGACCAGAAGTGAAGAACGTGCTCTACTCTGCAGCTAAGAGCAATAGTCTGTCCTGGAGCCTTTGGCAGAAGGTCCCTGGTGAGACCCGAGGCCGGCCACTGRGATTCTGGAGCCGAAGCTACCGAGAATCTGAAGCCAACTACACCCCAACAGAGAAAGAGATCTTGGCAGCCTATGAAAGAGTCCAAGCTGCTTCAAAAGTGATTAGCACTGAAGCCCAACTCCTCTTGGCACCCCGATTACCAGTGCTGGGGTGGATGTTCAAAGCAAAGGTCCCCTCTACCCACCACGCCACCGATGCTACCTGGAGCAAATAGATCGCTCTCATTACTCAGCGCGCCCGTATAAGAAACCTGAATCGCCCTGAGATCCTAGAAATAATTACAAATTGGCCTGAAGGTGAAGACTTTGGTCTTGCTGATGAAGAAGAACAAGAGCAAGTGACCCGGGCTGAAGAAGCTCCACTATACAACCAACTGCCAGCAGAGGATAAAGGCTACGCTCTCTTCACTGATGGTTCCTGTCGCATCGTCGGGATGAACCGAAAATAGAAAGCAGCTGTATAGAGCCCTACACGACAAGTAGCACAGGCCACAGAAAGAAAAAGTAGATCAAGTCAATTTGCCGAACTCAAAGCCATCCAGCTAGCCTTGGACATTGCTGAGAAAGAAAAGTAGCCAAAGCTCTACCTATACACTGATTCATAGATGGTAGCCAATGCCCTGTAAAGATGGCTAGACAAATAGAAAAAAGCCAATTGGCTACGTAGAAGAAAACCGATTTGAGCTGCTGAAGAGTAGAAAGACATTGCTGCCCGGGTGCAGAAGCTACCCGTGAAAATCCGCCATGTAAATGCCCATGTCCCCAAGAGTCGGGCTAATGAGGAGCACCGGAACAACGAGCACGTAGATCAGGCTGCAAAGATAGAAGTGTCCCAGATTGACCTGGATTAGCAGCACAAGAGTGAGTTGTTCCTAGCTCGATAGGCCCATGATGCCTCAGGCCACCAGAGCAGAGATGCCACATATAAGTGAGCACGAGACCGAGAAATAAATCTAACCATGGATAGTATCTCCCAAGTTATCCACGACTGTGAGACATGCGCTGCCATCAAGCAAGCCAAACGGGTGAAGCCCCTGTAGTATAGAGAAAGATGAGACAAGTATAAGTACAGAGAGGCCTGGCAGATAGATTACATCACACTGCCCCAGTCCCGTCACGACAAGCGTTATGTGCTCACAATAGTAGAAGCCACCACTAGATAGTTAGAAACCTACCCTGTACCTCATACCACTACCCGTAGCACCATCCTGAGCCTTGAAAATCAAGTCCTTTAGAAGCATAGTACCCCAGACAAAATTGAGTCTGACAACAAGACTCATTTCAAGAACAGCCTTATTAACACCTGGGCTAGGGAACATGGCATTGAGTGGGTGTACCATATCCCTTACCATGCACCTGCTGCTGGCAAAGTAAAACGGTGCAACGGACTCTTAAAAACCACCTTGAAAGCACTGAGCAGAAGTACTTTCAAAAACTGAGAACAGCACTTAGCAAAAGCTACCTGGATAGTAAACACCAGAAGTTCCACCAACCGAGCAAGCCCTGCCCAGTCTGAACCCTTGCACACAGTAAATAGAGACAGAATCCCAGCAATACATCTCAAAAGTCTTTTAAGAAAGAGTGTGTAGATTAATCCTGCCTCGAGCAAAGACAAACCCATCCGTGGGGTTGCTTTTGCTCAGGGGCCAGGTTCCACATGGTAGATTATGAAAGAAGATGGACAAACTCGTTGTATACCTCAAGAAGATTTGATCTTGAGTAAAAACCGCATGTAATGTTGAGATGACTATGATTAATGTTTGCTGGATGTCACTATTTTGTATATACGTGTATATATATATATATATGTAGGTGTTTTTAAAGTTAAAATGTATTAGTTTGGGCTTAAAAAGCCAACAGATATGGAATAAGGGGTGGAATGTCTTGGGTTGATTTTTGTGCCAATTTTGTTCTGTATTCCTTTTCTGTTGGCATATATGCCCAAAAGATGTACTGTATCTTTAAGAGTAACCTGGAAGAAGCCGCGTGGGCTGCTGGGAAAAGGCAGCGCGACCGGTTTAAAAAGCCGGCGCTGCCACGATTCGGGGCTTTTTCCAGCTCCGCTCTGGCTCAGCCTTCTCTCCGTGGGAGTCCTTCTGCTTGAGGAGCTCAGCACAGTTACATCTGTTACAGTTTCGGCTGTTAACTTCGGCAGTTCTCCTCAGACCCCCCGTCTGCCTCTCCGGGAGAAAAACCGCGCGGTTTCACTCCTTCGGGGATTCCGGAAGAGAACCGGGCTGGCAGCAGAGACCCGTCACAGGGAAGAAAAGACTGTGGT
>NW_026628109.1:0-3193 GCF_030028575.1 Malurus melanocephalus
TCCCTCTCCAGCTCTCCTGGAGCCCTTTCAGGCCATGGCAGGGGCTCTGAGCCCTCCCTGGATCCTTCCCTTCCCTAGGTGAGCACCCCCAGCTCTCCAGCCTGTCCCATAATAGTCTCACCAGCGGCTTCCACATCTGCAAATACTTTGATTTATAAAATATAAACCTTTCCGTTAACAAGCACATACAGACCCCCAATGGGTTCTATCCCTGGCCATGAAAATGCAGGATGAGTAAAGATCACCCTGCAGGAACCTCAATTCTCCAGCACCATTTCCTGCTGGGACACAGCGAGTTTTTGCATCCTCCACGAGAAAACATGAATTACCCAGCAATCAGAAACTCTGATGTGCACCAGTGTCATTGCTCACACTGAACTCCAATCCCCATCAGCAGCAGTAACATTTCATTCAACATCTGACCTTCTGTGAACTCCTCTGCTCAACACCAACAGCTTCATTACTGAAATTACCACCACAAATTTCAGTGCAAAGTCTGGGGGTGCAGAGAACTCTTTCTCCACAGTTTTACAGCATGCAAAGAAAAATCAGCTTTTGTCTGACAAAACCTTGCTGGAAAAATGGGCACATTTTCATTTCTAGTTGCAGAACTTGGTGTCAGGCTGTTGGATTTTACTGTGCTGCTTTGGAACAACTAGCACCTGAAATGCAGGGAGGGCCTGCCAGCAAACACCACCTAATTTCACTAATTTCGGGCTTCTAATGAAATTGGGACCATGTGGTGTCCTTACATTTGTTTTGTTTGCAGTCTGGCCAGAACCAGAGCAGAGTAAACGGATTAAACACTGAGTACATATTTATTATATTTTATAGACCAGGCCTGTATTTGTCTCTAATGACAAGAGCTGCAGTGGCCTCAGCACCACCCCAGGGCTCAGGTGCTGACAGATCTCTCTCCATGGATCTTTCCTTCCTCCCTTCTCTCATCTTTTCTGCAGAACGAAAAGCCAGTTCGATTCCTTTTGCATTTATGAGGTGCAGCAACTGAGCAGGGGAAGTTTTTCCATCAAAGATGCTGTAATTAGCACACAAACCATCCATCCATGGAAGCACACCAAGGGAATCTCCGTGCAGTTCCCAAATCTGGATCAATTTAGTGAGACACTCCCATATTGGATTCCACAATCCCAGACTGTGTACAAAGCTCAGCCATGAGCAGTGAGGAGCAGTCAGGTCTGGCCTCTGTCAAGCCATCAATGCCTGTGTAGTAAGTTACAGCTCCCAAAATCACCCCCACTTTTGTCCACCCTTGGGCACAAATTCAGGAATGTTGGGAGGGAAGCAGATGTCAGGAACAGGAAGTCACCCAGTGACTCTGTCCTGGAAAAATAATTCCAAACGCATGGAGAACACCTGGCACTGATTATTTCAGCTCCCCTTTCATTGCAGAGGGCCAGGACACAGAGAAGATGCTCCCTGAGGCCCCCATTCCAGAGAGCTCTAAAGAGAGGCAGATTATTCTGCTTAAGCACAGTTATCTCCCAAGCCACTGCAGGCCCAGCTCAAAGAAACCCCAATTAGAGGCCTCTTAATTGATCACCAGCTTGGAGGAGTCTGGAGCTACTAAAGGGTAGAACAGCACAGACGCTGTCATGGCAGACCATAATACTGCACTCCTTTGCTCACTGAGGTCTCGGGCACAAAAGGAACACAGGAATTCCCAATGCTAAAACCAGGGAGCTGCTGTTTTGAATCCTGTGAACTCTGGGGAAGCTGTTACGAGCACAGAAATGAGGGATTTCGTGTTCCTTGTGTCCATCCAGCTGGGAGTGATCCTTTAGCAAACACAGGCCAGGCTTTTCTCAGGTTACGAAAATCAACTGCAGTTAAAATCACCAGAATTATTAAGAGTAGGAAAACACCCCCAAAACACCACTCAAAGAGACCCATAGAGACACTTCCACATGGACTCCCCACCCCTGGCAGTGCCCAAGGCCAGGCYAGACATTGGGGCTGGGAGCAGCCTRGGACAGTGGGAGGTGTCCCTGCCATGGCAGGGGTGGCACTGGATGAACTTTAAGGTCCCTCCCAACCCAAACCATCCTGGAATTCTATGATTCTCAGAGCAGAAAACAAATTTCAGAGTTTTACAAGTTGCTCTAACTTGGAATAACTCAGAATTACAACCTTCCTTCTGTAAGGACTCCTGTACCTCCCCTTCCCTCCCATTAACAATCAAATGCTACCCACAAAAAACCCAACCCAGCTATTCCAGGAGTAAATTCCGATGGAAAAGCACTTTTCTGCAGCTCATATCTCTCAGACACTTTGGGCTCATTACTCCAGAACTCCCCCTCTAAAGTACTCAAGGATCTATATAAAGATTTTTACTTAAACATTTACTTCTCTGAATTCAGAAATGATTGAAAAAATAGGAGAGACAGAGAGAAAGGCATGTCTACGAGTGGCTTTATGATTTAGAAAGGCAGCTTGAATAAGTTTTAGTTCAGCTTCATTAACAAAAATGTGCAGGTCTTGTCTCTATGACAACTCCAGAGGGAGTGGAATGATTCCCTTCCTCTCAAGAGCTTGGAAAACTGAATAATTCAGAGAGGAAGAGATCCTTAGTCAGACTATTTACAACTGTTTGGTTTTGTTAACACCTATTTAAAACCAATGCCTATGGAAGATTTTTGGAGAAAGGATGTCTTGTTTAAGACCAAACTTCTTTCCTTGTTTAATTCAGAGGCAAGAGAAATTCCAAAGGGACATTTGAACACTCATTGAGGCTTCAGCAAATAAGAAAAGCAGAGCAGCTTTGATATTTGTAAGATGAAGATAATTAGAAAAGAAAATAAGCTCTTTATTTAAAAGCCATGTGGATCTGGGTATGCAGACTTCCAAAGCCATAAAACAATTCTCCTCTTTCTCCAATCAGAGCAAAACTCCACCTTTAACAGTCCTCACTGCACCAGAAAGATTTTGTAATGGCAATTAACTCCCTCTCAAACAGTTCACAGAGGAAAAGGTAACAGATTTTTCCAAAGTTCTCCATCCCTCTGCTGCTTTTACCAATCTACAATGAAAACCAGTTTTAATGTTCTGTCTAGCACCAAAATATGTGTTGCAGTAATATTATTAATGAAAATTATGAATAACCATAGAATCATGGGATGGACTGGGTTGGAAAGGACCTTAAAGCCCATCCAGTGCCACCCCTGCCATGGCAGGG
>NW_026628110.1:0-3185 GCF_030028575.1 Malurus melanocephalus
GTCTGAGTGTGCACATCGTCTTAGTCTGTGTGCAATCATGGTCTGAGCGTGCAGATTGTCCCCGGTGTGTGTGCACATCGTCCCCGTCCATGTCAATCCCGGTGCGTGTGCACGTTGTCCCAGTCTGTGTGTGCGTTCTCCCTGTCTGTGTGCATCACCCCTGATCTGTGTGTGCAACATCCCTGGTCTCTGTATGGATCATTCCTGCACATAAACACGGCTGCACTGCATGTAAATGGTTTGGGTTGAAAGGGACCTTAAAACCCACCTCATTCCACCCCCTGCCATGGCCAGGGACACCTTCCACTATCCCAGGCTGATCCAAGCCCTGCCCAACCTGGCCTTGGACACTGCCAGGGATCCAGGGGCAGCCACAGCTTCTCCAGGTAGCCTGTGCCAGGGTGTCACCATCCTCACAGGGAAGAATTTATTCATGATATCCAATCTCAATTTCTGAGTTTTGGTTTATAAATATCAAATAAAATGTGACAGCGCAATCCTCTGGGCTGGCTGTGCTGACAGGACACAGGCAGCCCCTTGAGCTGCTCCCACTGACACAGCTGTGGGGTAGTGCTGGAGTCCCCAGGTCCTTTCACATACTGACCTGCTCAGCACTGGCCTAAAGTTAAACTTCTAAATCACTTAAACCACTCACTGCCCTTCCCAGGTGCCCAGAACGGTGCAGACCACACCACAGGAGAGAAGAGGCATGAGGTCTTTGGGTGGGTGTTTATTGTCAGCCTGGCCATGCCATTACACAGGTGTTCCCTCCTGTGCTTGCTTCTGTGCCTGCTGCTCCTGCTGTTCCCGTGCAGCTCTTGCTCTTGCCTGCCGCTGTCTCCTCTGCTTCAGTCTCTCTGCTGCTTTCAGCTTCTGCTTCTCTTGGAACACCTGCAGGAGCAAAACGAGGTGGGAAAGTGAGAGATGGAGGTGCCGGCAGAACTGCTGCATCACAACTCAGATGAGCTCTTCTCTCTGTGCCTTCCTTGCTCGAGGGAATCATCTGGGGTTATTCCACTACAGCCACCCAAACACAGAATCCCTGAGGTTGGAAAAGAACTCTGAGACCAGAGTCCAACCTGTGACTGATTCCCACTTGTCAACCAGAACACAGCACTGAGTGCCGTGTCCAGTCATTCCTTGGACACCTTTGGTCGAGTCCTTTGGTTAGAATTTCATTGGACTGAAATTTAGCATTTACAAACATCCAGCTTTTGGTTCTGCTCAGTTATATCAAGATGTACTGCATCCAGCACTTACACCCATATATTCTGAGCAGGGCAGACAGTAGGTGCACCCACATTTCTGTTCCAAACTGCCATCAAATTATCTCACATATCATTTCCCATACCAGGCTTTGAGAAAAAAAAGCCATTTAGAATCACACATTTTTGAGCAAACCAGCAGCACAACCTGAAGCGCCTGAGCATAGCATGTGTGTCGGTGCCCACGATGTAACTGTTGCCCATGGAGCTCGTGGTAGAACTTTACAGATTTTTACATAATCAAAGTCAAAACCTGGCTTAGGAGGACTCGGCTTTCAGTCATTTCCAACTTCTACCATGGGGTTTCTCCCTGTCCAGCCTGCTCCATACCTTGATGCACAAAGCCTTCTTGACCAGCCAGCGCTTGGTGATGCGGCGGGCGTAGGGCTGTGGGGGGCTGTACTGGATGTCCAGCTGTTTGCAGGTTTTCTCAAAGGTGCTGTAGTTGACCCGGCGCAGGTAGCCCAGCATCTTCCTCCGCCGGTCCAGATCCATCAGCATGCACCGGCGGTTGCTTTTGTCCTGCAAAGCACCCATCGTTCACTCTGCTGCAGACAGATTGCCCTGCCATTCCAATAAATTACTGAGAACAGACCAGATTTTGGCTGAAAGGGAACGATCAGGTTAAGGACAGAGTCTTAGAACAACTTCTGTTGGCAGACACTGCGAGTACATCAGGTCAGCATGAGGTGATCCAAGGGAGATATAATTTACTTTGCACTGGAATTGCTTTTTGCATTCCACAGCTGCACCTTCACCTTCCTTGAAGACTGTTTTCAGCTCATGAACAGTTCCAGGCTGTGTCAAAGCTGCAGGGAAGGTCTTCTGGCTAAAACCTGCTTCCCTTGAAGTGTGCTGCTCCAGAATAACACAGAAGCATTCACCTTTGTTTTAAATACGAAAACAATCTGTGATTGGCTCTGTGACTGTTCTTTGGAAGGGCACAAGTGTAGCCTGAGCCACACCAGACAGAGCAATCCCTCACAGGAGACATCTCCCTGTCCTGTAGGAGTGATTTGTGTGAAGAACAGGCTTCAGCCAAGGAATTCCAAAAGGTCTCTTTGCTGCAACACTTGCTACAGCTTCTGGCTGTAATAAAAAACTGAATTCTGTTCTCTTCTACCCTTCAAGTTTTCGTGAATAACAATTATTCACTTCTTCCAAATGCAGTTTTCAATCCATTTTACACCTCTGGTCCTTCATAAAGGACCTTTAATATCTCTTGGTCATAAATTCAGTCGAGAATTTGGGCCTGAACCCAGGTAGCTGCAGGCAGGGAAGTGGGTCTTGCCCACCAAACATTTCCATGAGCAGAACAAGTAGACTTTGCTCCTTGTTATTACTGCAGCTGCCTTCATTAATTAGTGAAAACTAAATGGTGAAGCCACATCTGCAGCGAGCAGAAATGGAGCTCAACTCTGCCCAAAGGAATCTGCTCAGCCATTTCCTCCACTACAGTAACAAACCAGAACATGGATCAGAGTTGGTGAGAATCCAGCTGTGCCTGAGCCAGCAGCTCCCCACACTGGCACCAAGGAACAGCTGTAACTATTTCATAAACCTCCTTAGGAAAGCCATAATCCCCAGGATTAAAATCCTTTTGTTCTAAACTGAGACAACCACCTGAGCAGCTGCTGCAGGTGGGCTCAGATCCCCGAGTTACCTTGGGATGCCTCTGGAGGTGCTCCTCGAGCGTGCGGATCTTGGCAGTCAAAGCAGCGACTGTGAAGAGCAGAGAGAGGAGCTGTGTGAGAGCAGCAGCTTTGCCAGGTGAGCCTGGATCATCTGCCCTGCCTCGAGCTGCCAGCTGAGCCTGCTGCTCCTGCAGGAACCCACGGCACACGGTGGGCACTGTCTGAGGCCAAACACTGCCCATGGTGAAACACTGCCCACAGCAGTGTCCACAGCAAACACTGCCCA
>NW_026628111.1:0-3185 GCF_030028575.1 Malurus melanocephalus
TGGGCAGTGTTTGCTGTGGACACTGCTGTGGGCAGTGTTTCACCATGGGCAGTGTTTGGCCTCAGACAGTGCCCACCGTGTGCCGTGGGTTCCTGCAGGAGCAGCAGGCTCAGCTGGCAGCTCGAGGCAGGGCAGATGATCCAGGCTCACCTGGCAAAGCTGCTGCTCTCACACAGCTCCTCTCTCTGCTCTTCACAGTCGCTGCTTTGACTGCCAAGATCCGCACGCTCGAGGAGCACCTCCAGAGGCATCCCAAGGTAACTCGGGGATCTGAGCCCACCTGCAGCAGCTGCTCAGGTGGTTGTCTCAGTTTAGAACAAAAGGATTTTAATCCTGGGGATTATGGCTTTCCTAAGGAGGTTTATGAAATAGTTACAGCTGTTCCTTGGTGCCAGTGTGGGGAGCTGCTGGCTCAGGCACAGCTGGATTCTCACCAACTCTGATCCATGTTCTGGTTTGTTACTGTAGTGGAGGAAATGGCTGAGCAGATTCCTTTGGGCAGAGTTGAGCTCCATTTCTGCTCGCTGCAGATGTGGCTTCACCATTTAGTTTTCACTAATTAATGAAGGCAGCTGCAGTAATAACAAGGAGCAAAGTCTACTTGTTCTGCTCATGGAAATGTTTGGTGGGCAAGACCCACTTCCCTGCCTGCAGCTACCTGGGTTCAGGCCCAAATTCTCGACTGAATTTATGACCAAGAGATATTAAAGGTCCTTTATGAAGGACCAGAGGTGTAAAATGGATTGAAAACTGCATTTGGAAGAAGTGAATAATTGTTATTCACGAAAACTTGAAGGGTAGAAGAGAACAGAATTCAGTTTTTTATTACAGCCAGAAGCTGTAGCAAGTGTTGCAGCAAAGAGACCTTTTGGAATTCCTTGGCTGAAGCCTGTTCTTCACACAAATCACTCCTACAGGACAGGGAGATGTCTCCTGTGAGGGATTGCTCTGTCTGGTGTGGCTCAGGCTACACTTGTGCCCTTCCAAAGAACAGTCACAGAGCCAATCACAGATTGTTTTCGTATTTAAAACAAAGGTGAATGCTTCTGTGTTATTCTGGAGCAGCACACTTCAAGGGAAGCAGGTTTTAGCCAGAAGACCTTCCCTGCAGCTTTGACACAGCCTGGAACTGTTCATGAGCTGAAAACAGTCTTCAGGGAAGGTGAAGGTGCAGCTGTGGAATGCAAAAAACAATTCCAGTACAAAGTAAATTATATCTCCCTTGGATCACCTTCTGCTGACCTGATGTACTCGCAGTGTCTGCCAACAGAAGTTGTTCTAAGACTCTGTCCTTAACCTGATCGTTCCCTTTCAGCCAAAATCTGGTCTGTTCTCAGTAATTTATTGGAATGGCAGGGCAATCTGTCTGCAGCAGAGTGAACGATGGGTGCTTTGCAGGACAAAAGCAACCGCCGGTGCATGCTGATGGATCTGGACCGGCGGAGGAAGATGCTGGGCTACCTGCGCCGGGTCAACTACAGCACCTTTGAGAAAACCTGCAAACAGCTGGACATCCAGTACAGCCCCCCACAGCCCTACGCCCGCCGCATCACCAAGCGCTGGCTGGTCAAGAAGGCTTTGTGCATCAAGGTATGGAGCAGGCTGGACAGGGAGAAACCCCATGGTAGAAGTTGGAAATGACTGAAAGCCGAGTCCTCCTAAGCCAGGTTTTGACTTTGATTATGTAAAAATCTGTAAAGTTCTACCACGAGCTCCATGGGCAACAGTTACATCGTGGGCACCGACACACATGCTATGCTCAGGCGCTTCAGGTTGTGCTGCTGGTTTGCTCAAAAATGTGTGATTCTAAATGGCTTTTTTTTCTCAAAGCCTGGTATGGGAAATGATATGTGAGATAATTTGATGGCAGTTTGGAACAGAAATGTGGGTGCACCTACTGTCTGCCCTGCTCAGAATATATGGGTGTAAGTGCTGGATGCAGTACATCTTGATATAACTGAGCAGAACCAAAAGCTGGATGTTTGTAAATGCTAAATTTCAGTCCAATGAAATTCTAACCAAAGGACTCGACCAAAGGTGTCCAAGGAATGACTGGACACGGCACTCAGTGCTGTGTTCTGGTTGACAAGTGGGAATCAGTCACAGGTTGGACTCTGGTCTCAGAGTTCTTTTCCAACCTCAGGGATTCTGTGTTTGGGTGGCTGTAGTGGAATAACCCCAGATGATTCCCTCGAGCAAGGAAGGCACAGAGAGAAGAGCTCATCTGAGTTGTGATGCAGCAGTTCTGCCGGCACCTCCATCTCTCACTTTCCCACCTCGTTTTGCTCCTGCAGGTGTTCCAAGAGAAGCAGAAGCTGAAAGCAGCAGAGAGACTGAAGCAGAGGAGACAGCGGCAGGCAAGAGCAAGAGCTGCACGGGAACAGCAGGAGCAGCAGGCACAGAAGCAAGCACAGGAGGGAACACCTGTGTAATGGCATGGCCAGGCTGACAATAAACACCCACCCAAAGACCTCATGCCTCTTCTCTCCTGTGGTGTGGTCTGCACCGTTCTGGGCACCTGGGAAGGGCAGTGAGTGGTTTAAGTGATTTAGAAGTTTAACTTTAGGCCAGTGCTGAGCAGGTCAGTATGTGAAAGGACCTGGGGACTCCAGCACTACCCCACAGCTGTGTCAGTGGGAGCAGCTCAAGGGGCTGCCTGTGTCCTGTCAGCACAGCCAGCCCAGAGGATTGCGCTGTCACATTTTATTTGATATTTATAAACCAAAACTCAGAAATTGAGATTGGATATCATGAATAAATTCTTCCCTGTGAGGATGGTGACACCCTGGCACAGGCTACCTGGAGAAGCTGTGGCTGCCCCTGGATCCCTGGCAGTGTCCAAGGCCAGGTTGGGCAGGGCTTGGATCAGCCTGGGATAGTGGAAGGTGTCCCTGGCCATGGCAGGGGGTGGAATGAGGTGGGTTTTAAGGTCCCTTTCAACCCAAACCATTTACATGCAGTGCAGCCGTGTTTATGTGCAGGAATGATCCATACAGAGACCAGGGATGTTGCACACACAGATCAGGGGTGATGCACACAGACAGGGAGAACGCACACACAGACTGGGACAACGTGCACACGCACCGGGATTGACATGGACGGGGACGATGTGCACACACACCGGGGACAATCTGCACGCTCAGACCATGATTGCACACAGACTAAGACGATGTGCACACTCAGAC
>NW_026628112.1:0-3191 GCF_030028575.1 Malurus melanocephalus
CGTGGCTCCCCTGTGAAGCCTCAGCCAGTCGTGCCCTGGCTGGGGGGATCTGATGGCTCAGGATTTCGGGGCAGGCTGTAGGGTGAGACCCTGCAGGCTGTGGTGGGTTTTGGGGTGTGTCTGATTGACCCCTCTCAATTGCAGGCTGCACATGGTGCGGCTGATGCTGCTGGAGAGGCTGCTGCAGAACTTACCCCAGCTGAGGAACGTGGGAGGGGTCCGGGCCATCCCCTACATGCAGGTGAGTGAGAAGGGTTCTGATTTCAGCCCTGATCAAACAGCTCAGTCACTGCATTCTGTTTGCTTTTCTCTCTCCTGCCCACAGTGTTGCACTGCWTTCCTTATCCAGAGATCTTTGCTGGGCTTGTGCCCTTTCTTGGTGTGACTTCAGAGCTGCCTGAGGAGCCTGAGGGCTCCAATCCTTGAGCTCCAATGTGTTTGGGAAGGTTTTGGGTTTATGCTGAATGTTCATAGCAAAGTGTGATGGCACAGGCTGGATTTGGAAAAGAACAAAGATAAATCAGATAAAATCTGTTTTGTCAAAGATAACTTTTCATCTTGAAAACCTGCCTTCTAATAATTGTCTGGCTGCTCTTCCCAGGTCATTCTGATGCTCACAACAGACCTGGATGGAGATGATGAGAAAGACAAGGGAGCTCTGGATAACCTCCTGTCCCAGCTGATTGCAGAGCTGGGCATGGACAAGAAGGTAAAGTGCATGCTCTGTGTTTGCTCCTTCTGGACAGGGTTTCCTTCCATGGAGGAATTCAGTGCTTTTGGGAGTCACAGAAACATCTCTGTGTGATGTGTTCAGGCAGTTTATTCCTCTTGCCTCCCTTCACATAAAATTGAAAACGACATGAGAGGAGCTCCTGCTGTTTCCTGGGTCTGGCACCCACAAGAGAGCATGGAAATTTGTTTTGCTGGAATTCAGCTCTGAGAACAGCCATGATCAGTCAATGCATGATTGACATGTAGCTTTTCATTTGTGTGGGACTRTTCTCTGGCAGCCAGGCCACTGCCTACCTTTCCACTGAGGCATTTGTGCTGCTTTTTTAGTCTTTACAGCTTGAGCTTAAATTAGAAATGCTCCCTGAGGATCAGARCACTGAGCTGGAGAGGTTTGGGGCRTTGGGATTGAACAGGCAGGACATGTYTTTCCTTGCAGGATGTGTCCAAAAAAAATGAGCGCTCCCCAGTGAACGAGGTGCACTTGGTGGTGAT
Source organism: Malurus melanocephalus (assembly GCF_030028575.1). Lineage (NCBI taxonomy): Eukaryota > Metazoa > Chordata > Aves > Passeriformes > Maluridae > Malurus > Malurus melanocephalus. The sequence goes on from NW_026628112.1 coordinate 1,225, forward strand.
GAGGCTGCTCAGCGTCTTCATGTCCAGAACCAAGTCAGGATCCAAGACTTCCATCTGTGAGGTACATTCTCCAAATTGCTTTGCCAAGGGGTGAATTCCTGCCCTCTGCTCTGCTCTCAGGTTCCACCTGGAGCCGCAGTTCTGATGTCCCCGATGTGAGAACACACAGAACTGCTGGAGCAAATCCAGAGGAGACTGAGAGGACTGGAGCTCCTCCCAAGTGGAGCCAGACTGGGACAGTTGGGAATGGTCAGGATGGAGAAGAGAAAAGGATGTGGAGACCTCAGAGCACCTGGCAGGGTCCGAAGGGGCTTCAGGGAGCCATAGAAGGAACATTCACTGGGATTGGGAGTGACAGGACAAGGGGTAATGGGTTCAAGCTGAAAGAGGGAAAATTTAGGTCAGATATTGGGAAGAAATTCCTCCCTGTGAGGGTGGAGGGTGCCCAGAGAAGCTGTGGTTGCCCCATCCCTGGCAGTGTCCCAGGCCAGGTTAGATGGGGCTTGGAGCACCCTGGGACAGTGGAAGTGTCCCTGCCYGTGGTAGAGGGTGACACTGGACAATCTTTAAGGTCCCTTCCCTCCCAAACCATTCTGGAATTCCGTGATGTGCTTGGGGGACTTTTGTTCATCAAAGAAACTGAAATAACAGATGTAAAACTGAAAACTCCTTGAGACAGCTTTGGAGAAATTTATAGGGAACCTGTAAGATTACTTGACTCTCACAGATAAAGGGTTTTGGAAGTGGGAATGGAGGCAGCAGCCATATGAACATTATTTTGTGCACAGTCTCAGACTGAGCTCAGGGCAGAGCGTTAATGATGTTATTTCAAACATGCTGGCAGATCTTTTCCCCTCACATCTGCCCAGCGCTGAAGGGGTTAAGGAGGATTTGTAATGTGATTATTGGAAAGCAATATGCTGCTGTGTCAACGTAAAAGTCGCTAAGAGGATTCCTTAGATATTTGTTGCTAAAAGGTGCAGTAATAAGGCATAAAAAGCAGTATGTGTGGTGGGAAGGAGATTAATAAAAAAGCATAGAGGTTAAAAAATTTAGTCTGAACTGCATCAAATTTTAATGAGCTTATGAGCTGTGGGGTTTGTTTGGATTTACAGGGCTGCTTTAATAGTTTTATTTACAGTAGCTTTTTCTCCAGCCTTTGTTATTCGCTTGAGCTTCCCACAGAAATCAAAGCTCCTCGTCTCACAGAATGCAGGTGGAGCAATACCTGGGTGGAGCAGAGCCTGTGAGCGGCAGCTGCAACAGGGACTCTTTCTCTCCCAGGATTCACGCCCAGCTGGCCAAATCCCAGATAAACAAATAGAAATCCCAACTTAAAAAAAAAAAAAAGAAAAGGGGGAAAAAAAAGAAGGGAAAAAAGCCCTCATCGTCTAATCCACAGCAGAGTGGCCTCTGGCACATGTGTCGAGGGGAGATTAGACTTAAGAGGAGATTTTATTTGTTTTCCTTTACTAAGCACTTGTTCAAAAGAGTCTCTGTAAATATTTGAGTTGCTTTTCATAAACACACACACAAAAAAAAAAAAACGAAAAGCCCCAACCTCAAACAAACCCCAAACTTAAAAGCCGCCTGCAAAAAAAAAAAAAAAACGAAAAGCCCCAACCTCAAACAAACCCCAAACTTAAAAGCCGCCTGCAAAGTTTCATCCAAACCTGCTCTCGTGCCCAGGGCTGCCCCAGCTCTTCCCAGGTGTGTTCCTGACCCAGCTCCTTCCCTCTGTCCCAGGCTTCCTCCCTGATCTCCAGTGCCACAGCCGCTGCCCTGCTGAGCTCGGGGGCTGTTGATTACTGCCTGCATGTGCTCAAGTCACTGCTGGAGTTCTGGAAGGGCCAGCAGAACGACGAGGAGCCCGTGGCCACCAGCCAGCTCCTGAAACCTCACACCACCTCCTCTCCCCCGGACATGAGTCCCTTCTTCCTCCGCCAGTACGTGAAGGTGAGTGCTGC
>NW_026628113.1:0-3183 GCF_030028575.1 Malurus melanocephalus
CACTGGCACTGTGGCAGCCCCCAGGTGACATTGGCAATGTGTCCCCAGCAGCAGCAGAGCCCCGGCTCTCTCTGCACACACAGGGAACCCCATCGTGGTTGGGAGTGGGCAATGGGAGCTGTAGGGTTGGGGGTCACCCTGAGGTGCCAGTCCCAGCCCCCTGGGGCTCCTGCCGTGCCCCTCAGAGCCCTGTCCTGGTGCCACCATCCTGTGCTCTCCCTGTTTTCCCAAAAGGTTGCTCCCAGCCCGGGCAGTTTCCCCAGCAGCCATCCCATCTCAGCCAGGCACCGGGGCTCACCCAGCAGACCCGCCTGGGGATTTTTCTTGGCAAACACCAACTCCAGAAGTTGTTACACCATTGAAAATAGCTAATAAGGTTTTACTCAATTAAACAGCACGAGGCCTCACAATGCTGATGGTCACTTTTCCCCTTTGCCTTGCGCTGCTGCCACATCCCAGATGAGAATTACCAGCCCTGCGCCCGATAAATAATAATAACAAAAAACCATCTACACCTACCCCTTGTCTTTGCTTTGCTGAAATCAGGTCATGTCTGGAAGACAAAAACACTGCTTGGGAGCGGGGTTTGGAGCGGTACAAAGGGGAGTGTTGTCTGCAGGGCTGGCCAGGAGTCAGAGCGGCGCGGCGCTCGCTGTTTGCACAGCAGCAACGCTGAAATCCGATTTCACTGCAGCACCAAAGAGTCTTCATCGGGTTTCTCCAGAGCTGGGCTCGGCTCTATTTCTCGCTGCAAGGTTATTAAAAACACTTGAACCTGAAACAGACTCATTGTGTCCACACGTTTGCTGTTTATTATTATAAACAAGGGTGTCGGGGCCATTAAAAATAAATCAAAATGGGTAAAAAGTGAGCAGGAAACACAAGGAAATGGAGTGATTGAAAACACCCATCCCATCTTCCAGGGCAGACAATTCCTGCTCGCAGGAATGCCTCTGTGCTGGAAAGAAGGGGAAATAACTTTCTCATTTTTCTTTTCACCCAAACTGCATCCCTTTCTCAGCTGTGGAATGGAAAGAGGAACGGATCCAACACTCAGCCCTGGACCCCAACTGGGATCTGTGCTCAATCTCATCCCCCAARGGATTGGAGTTCTTGGTTCTGACTGAACWGAGGGAGCTGCAAAYACAGMCAGGGCACACCTGGGAGCAGAAAAACCTCTCATCACACCGCTCCCTTCAGAGAATCTCAACCACTGACATTCCTAAAAATCATTTAAAAACATCACTGGGACATTTCCCACACCCCACCCCAGGCAGGTCCCACTGCCAGGTTTGGGGGAACCAGGACACTAAAATGAAAATGATGGAAAGTGTTCAAAGGGTTTTGTTTCATGGCAGAGGAAGTAATTTCTTGTCACTCATGTTTGAACACCAAATGCTCATGGGTGGCATTAGGAATATTTTAAAAGAATCACATATCAAAAACCAATTTTTTTTTTTAATGCATGTAATAATTTAAAACATGGCTCTGCATGGAGGAGATAATGAATTCCTCCCCTTCTGGTAGGCCTGAACACACCAAAACCAAGCTCAAAACGAGTGGACAGTGACCCTTCACAAGAAGAGACATTGGAAGAGTTTTTATTTTACTTTTGGGGCAAAGAGAAGGGAACGGCCACAGGACTGGGACTGTTTGGCTGGGAAGCATGACGACATCCAGGGAAGGAAGGGAACACTCTCGGCCTTCTGGCCTGAATTATCTGCTAACACAAATAATCAAATTCCAGGGACCACAGTGCTCTGGCGCCACTGAACCAAGGGGAGGCCCCAGTGCTGTGAGCAGGTGGCAGCTGAGCCTGACTCCACACTCAAGTGCCAGATACAAAATACTGATGCTCTCCAAGAGAGCAGCATCGCTCCCAGGATCGTGGGAAGTTTTTAATGGCTCATCCAAGGCAAGGCCTCTCAAGTGTTTATATTAAAATGTACGTGTTGGATAGCCACTCACTTGGTCTCAGCTGGAAACCAGTCCAAGCAGCTGAGAAACATCTGGCTGCTAACCTTGGACAGCATCTAATCTGGTAGCCCAGGGACTGAGGAGGTCTCTCTTTGGAGGGACAGAAGTTTGGCAGATCCTTGCTGAGATCTCTGTGCTGCTCTGGCTGTTCCTCAGTGCTCCTCACTCGGGCTGACACATCCAGACCCCATCTCAGCTGCACAGAGCTGCCATCAGACCCAGCACACATTTCCAGGTACACCATTTGATATTTACTCTCCCCTGTCACCCATCAGGCTTCTGCAGGGCTTTCCAGACATGTCAGAGCACAGTCACCAACAACCTGGCTCAAGAAAATAAGGACAGGACCCACATTTCTGAAAACCCTTTGTAGACTTTATTTAAAAGGAGAAAAGGATGCAAAAAGGTGACAAGATGCTTGACAGATATAGAATGATGAGCATCCAGGTTATCTCCTTATCCTCCACATCATCTTCTGCTCTTTACATTTTGGTGACAACAAATGTGGGAGACATCAGGGAAAATGTAAAGGCACAAGCACTGGGGATGTAGCACCAAGAAAGGAGGACAAGGAAGAAGATGCTCCACAAGGACTGAAAAAGTCCTTCCTAGCAGAGGCTGAGCACGCTGGCTCTGGTCCAACAAAGCACTTAAACATGTCCCTAAACTAAATTTGCCTTTACTGGGGCTCCTCGCAGGCTTCAGCACATTCTCCAGCAATCTGCTACAACATGAGCAGGGAAAACGAGGAGCTAGGAAGGGACTTGAATCTCAGTGAGCAGCCAGGTTAGAGAGTTGGGAGAGCATGTTAGCCAAAGATTAATGCAACATGGCAATTCCACTGACTTAGGAAAACCCCTAGCCATCAGAAAAGCCTTCTTAAATATAAAATAATAAGTAAAAAATTTTAGATATTATCAGTATCAATTCCTCTTCAGCTCAACGTAGGTAGAGTGTGATGCAGACGTTTACAGGTACCTGCAGAACTGCTGCTCCCTCATTGCAGGGCACGTCAGTGCCAGCTTGAAAAGACACATTGAACCCACTGTGCTGTCCTGGGTGTAGGAAACACCGTCCTGCAGGCAAAGAGCTCAGATCCTCAATGGGCAATTCCCACAAACACCAAGGGAAGCCATAAACAGCTCGCACAGCCTGCAAAGCACCCGGCACAGCACCAGAGCTCATCCCCTGCACATCCCTGCAGGG
>NW_026628114.1:0-3183 GCF_030028575.1 Malurus melanocephalus
CCCTGCAGGGATGTGCAGGGGATGAGCTCTGGTGCTGTGCCGGGTGCTTTGCAGGCTGTGCGAGCTGTTTATGGCTTCCCTTGGTGTTTGTGGGAATTGCCCATTGAGGATCTGAGCTCTTTGCCTGCAGGACGGTGTTTCCTACACCCAGGACAGCACAGTGGGTTCAATGTGTCTTTTCAAGCTGGCACTGACGTGCCCTGCAATGAGGGAGCAGCAGTTCTGCAGGTACCTGTAAACGTCTGCATCACACTCTACCTACGTTGAGCTGAAGAGGAATTGATACTGATAATATCTAAAATTTTTTACTTATTATTTTATATTTAAGAAGGCTTTTCTGATGGCTAGGGGTTTTCCTAAGTCAGTGGAATTGCCATGTTGCATTAATCTTTGGCTAACATGCTCTCCCAACTCTCTAACCTGGCTGCTCACTGAGATTCAAGTCCCTTCCTAGCTCCTCGTTTTCCCTGCTCATGTTGTAGCAGATTGCTGGAGAATGTGCTGAAGCCTGCGAGGAGCCCCAGTAAAGGCAAATTTAGTTTAGGGACATGTTTAAGTGCTTTGTTGGACCAGAGCCAGCGTGCTCAGCCTCTGCTAGGAAGGACTTTTTCAGTCCTTGTGGAGCATCTTCTTCCTTGTCCTCCTTTCTTGGTGCTACATCCCCAGTGCTTGTGCCTTTACATTTTCCCTGATGTCTCCCACATTTGTTGTCACCAAAATGTAAAGAGCAGAAGATGATGTGGAGGATAAGGAGATAACCTGGATGCTCATCATTCTATATCTGTCAAGCATCTTGTCACCTTTTTGCATCCTTTTCTCCTTTTAAATAAAGTCTACAAAGGGTTTTCAGAAATGTGGGTCCTGTCCTTATTTTCTTGAGCCAGGTTGTTGGTGACTGTGCTCTGACATGTCTGGAAAGCCCTGCAGAAGCCTGATGGGTGACAGGGGAGAGTAAATATCAAATGGTGTACCTGGAAATGTGTGCTGGGTCTGATGGCAGCTCTGTGCAGCTGAGATGGGGTCTGGATGTGTCAGCCCGAGTGAGGAGCACTGAGGAACAGCCAGAGCAGCACAGAGATCTCAGCAAGGATCTGCCAAACTTCTGTCCCTCCAAAGAGAGACCTCCTCAGTCCCTGGGCTACCAGATTAGATGCTGTCCAAGGTTAGCAGCCAGATGTTTCTCAGCTGCTTGGACTGGTTTCCAGCTGAGACCAAGTGAGTGGCTATCCAACACGTACATTTTAATATAAACACTTGAGAGGCCTTGCCTTGGATGAGCCATTAAAAACTTCCCACGATCCTGGGAGCGATGCTGCTCTCTTGGAGAGCATCAGTATTTTGTATCTGGCACTTGAGTGTGGAGTCAGGCTCAGCTGCCACCTGCTCACAGCACTGGGGCCTCCCCTTGGTTCAGTGGCGCCAGAGCACTGTGGTCCCTGGAATTTGATTATTTGTGTTAGCAGATAATTCAGGCCAGAAGGCCGAGAGTGTTCCCTTCCTTCCCTGGATGTCGTCATGCTTCCCAGCCAAACAGTCCCAGTCCTGTGGCCGTTCCCTTCTCTTTGCCCCAAAAGTAAAATAAAAACTCTTCCAATGTCTCTTCTTGTGAAGGGTCACTGTCCACTCGTTTTGAGCTTGGTTTTGGTGTGTTCAGGCCTACCAGAAGGGGAGGAATTCATTATCTCCTCCATGCAGAGCCATGTTTTAAATTATTACATGCATTAAAAAAAAAAATTGGTTTTTGATATGTGATTCTTTTAAAATATTCCTAATGCCACCCATGAGCATTTGGTGTTCAAACATGAGTGACAAGAAATTACTTCCTCTGCCATGAAACAAAACCCTTTGAACACTTTCCATCATTTTCATTTTAGTGTCCTGGTTCCCCCAAACCTGGCAGTGGGACCTGCCTGGGGTGGGGTGTGGGAAATGTCCCAGTGATGTTTTTAAATGATTTTTAGGAATGTCAGTGGTTGAGATGCTCTGAAGGGAGCGGTGTGATGAGAGGTTTTTCTGCTCCCAGGTGTGCCCTGKCTGTRTTTGCAGCTCCCTCWGTTCAGTCAGAACCAAGAACTCCAATCCTTTGGGGGATGAGATTGAGCACAGATCCCAGTTGGGGTCCAGGGCTGAGTGTTGGATCCGTTCCTCTTTCCATTCCACAGCTGAGAAAGGGATGCAGTTTGGGTGAAAAGAAAAATGAGAAAGTTATTTCCCCTTCTTTCCAGCACAGAGGCATTCCTGCGAGCAGGAATTGTCTGCCCTGGAAGATGGGATGGGTGTTTTCAATCACTCCATTTCCTTGTGTTTCCTGCTCACTTTTTACCCATTTTGATTTATTTTTAATGGCCCCGACACCCTTGTTTATAATAATAAACAGCAAACGTGTGGACACAATGAGTCTGTTTCAGGTTCAAGTGTTTTTAATAACCTTGCAGCGAGAAATAGAGCCGAGCCCAGCTCTGGAGAAACCCGATGAAGACTCTTTGGTGCTGCAGTGAAATCGGATTTCAGCGTTGCTGCTGTGCAAACAGCGAGCGCCGCGCCGCTCTGACTCCTGGCCAGCCCTGCAGACAACACTCCCCTTTGTACCGCTCCAAACCCCGCTCCCAAGCAGTGTTTTTGTCTTCCAGACATGACCTGATTTCAGCAAAGCAAAGACAAGGGGTAGGTGTAGATGGTTTTTTGTTATTATTATTTATCGGGCGCAGGGCTGGTAATTCTCATCTGGGATGTGGCAGCAGCGCAAGGCAAAGGGGAAAAGTGACCATCAGCATTGTGAGGCCTCGTGCTGTTTAATTGAGTAAAACCTTATTAGCTATTTTCAATGGTGTAACAACTTCTGGAGTTGGTGTTTGCCAAGAAAAATCCCCAGGCGGGTCTGCTGGGTGAGCCCCGGTGCCTGGCTGAGATGGGATGGCTGCTGGGGAAACTGCCCGGGCTGGGAGCAACCTTTTGGGAAAACAGGGAGAGCACAGGATGGTGGCACCAGGACAGGGCTCTGAGGGGCACGGCAGGAGCCCCAGGGGGCTGGGACTGGCACCTCAGGGTGACCCCCAACCCTACAGCTCCCATTGCCCACTCCCAACCACGATGGGGTTCCCTGTGTGTGCAGAGAGAGCCGGGGCTCTGCTGCTGCTGGGGACACATTGCCAATGTCACCTGGGGGCTGCCACAGTGCCAGTG
>NW_026628115.1:0-3121 GCF_030028575.1 Malurus melanocephalus
GGTTCGCTGCCTGAGGGGATTTGCAGGGAGATCACAAATTTTTATTTGATGGGAAAGAGACGAGGTTGAGAACGATTTGATGAAAGCAGAGAGTGACCGGACTGGTGTCGGATGCCTCACCCTTGAAAGATGCTCAAAAATTGAGTTTGATAAGGGTGGGCTGCATTAAAAACTGCAGYTCTGAGCAGAAAACAGARCAGGGATRGAGGGGAGGAGGAAGGAGCCRCTTTTYGGGTGAACRARAATCAGATCTTCAAYMAAAATGGCAAAATACGCTGAGATTATGGGAAACCATAAACAAGCGATCATGTTTTTGTCAGTAAGGGCGCGATAAAAATCACTTTTTTTTTTTTATTGTCCTACACGTCGCAAAATAAGGGACGCATTTGGAAAGGGGCCACGTGGAAAAAAGTGTAAAAAGGGTTTTTTTTGTCCCTTCCCTGACCATCCTGTTGGATCAGAATTTCTTCCCTATTGATGCTGATCAGGTGCTGCTCCTCATCTTCTCCTAATCCAGATGTGTCCAACCATGAGGAGCTGGTGGCTCATTAATTGTCCTTAATCATCCTTAATTACCTTAATTTTTTGTGCCACCCCTGCACAGCTCCTCAGCCCCTCACCCAGTGAAAGAATTTCCTGCAAAGAAACTTCAACACTCTTCTCCTGGGACCAACACTAAAATTATAAAAAAAAAAAAATGACTAAAATTATATAAAAAAATTGACTGAAATTATATCAAAAAAAAAAAAAAAAAAAAAAAAAAAAAACCAAAAAAAAAAAAAAAAAAAAAAAAAAAAAAAAAAAACCAAAAAAAAAAAGAGAAAACTGGTGTATTTCCCAACAATTCGATGCAACCCAAACTTATGTTTGGGCAACCCCAACGGTTTTTGGGGTTTGGGTTTTTCCCTGGCACTGAACTCCTGCAGGTGTCAGTTTTGTTCGCCTTTCTCATGTTTCCCCCACAGCTCAGGCATTGTTTTGCCCCTTTTTTTCTCGGTCCTCTCTTTTTCTCATTCTCATCTCTCTGTAATTATTTTACTTATTATTATCTTATTTTTTAATTATTTTACTAATTATTTTTCCAGCTTCCATCAGGAATTCTTTCCCACTTTTCTGCTGCAGGAAACAGCGTGAGGATGGGACCACCGTCATCTCCAGGTGAACCTGAATCCAGGTTGCTGATATTTCGTGGGGAATTTTCTCCCTGGATGAGGCTGTCACTGAAAATCATGGAAAAAAATAAAAAACCTCAATTTTTGGAGTGATTATTTTATTTATTTTATTTTATGGTCAGGATGTGCCAAGGAAAACATTCCAAACTTCATTGATTTTATAGGATTTTCCCCCAAATTTCACCCAGTGTGCAATGTGGACAGATGACAAAATCAGGAAGAAAATGAAAACCATCTATTTTTGATGTGATTATTTTATTTATTTTATTTATTTTATTTATTTTATTTATTTTATTTATTTTATTTTCTGGCCAGGATGCGCCGAGGAAAACATTCCAAACACACGTGATTTTATAGGATTTTCCCCCAAATTTCACCCAGTGTGCAATGTCGACAGATGACAAAATCAGGAAGAAAATGAAAACCCTCTATTTTTGACATTATTATTTTATTTATTTTATTTATTTTATTTTCTGACTGGGATGTGCCAAGGAAAACATTCCAAACTTGTGCAACTTTAGAGGATTTTCCCCCAAACTTCACCCAGTGTGCAATGTGGACAGATGACAAAATCAGGAAGAAAATGAAAACCCTCTATTTTTGAGGTGATTGTTTTATTTCTTTTATTTTCTGGCCAGGATGTGCCAAGGAAAATGTTCCAAACTTGCGTGATTTTATAGGATTTTCCCCCAAATTTCACCCAGTGTGCAATGTCTACACATCCCATGAGTGCAATGGAGTTTAGAGTCCAGGGTCTCTTCTCTTGCCTTGTTTTAGCAAATCCCAGAGACCCCAAAAATTCAAATTTCTTTGGAAATGGTTCTTCCTCGTGTTGGTGAGTTCTCGTTCCCAATTTTGGTTCCCAGGAAGAAGCAGGACGGGGCAAAAACCTCGGAACCACCAAGGCTGGGAGACCTGGAATAGGTTTTATTTCCGAAAATAAAAAATGGGAAAAATGGGAAAAATGGGGAGGGAAAATTCACAAATAAATAAAAGGGGAAAAAAAAAATCCCCAAAAATCATTTTGGCATCAATTACCCTGACAGGTGTTTCACCCAAAAATCTTCTCCTTGTTGCAAAAATCATGTGGAGAATGGGGTAGCACTTGCTCTGTCACACAAATATCCACAGAAAGTCTTTCCGGAGACCCCAAAAATTCAAATTTCTTTGGAAATGTTTCTTCCTTATGTTGGTGAGTTCTCATTCCCAATTTTGGTTCCCATGAAGAACCAGGATGGGGCAGAGACCTCAGAACCACCAGGGCTGGGAACTCTGGAATGGGTTTGATCTCTGAGCTGGGAAAATAGGGAAGGGAAAAATCACAAAAGGATAAAAGGAAAAAAAAAACAAAAATCATTTTGGTATTAATTACCCTGAAATGTTTCACCCAAACATCTTCATCACCAAAATCACATGGAGAATGGGGTAGCACTTGCTCTGTCACACAAATATATCCACGGAAAAATAAACAAAATATCCACAGAACGTCTTTCCAGAGACCCCAAAAATTCAAATTTCCTTGGAAATTATTCTTCCTTATGTTGGTCAGTTCTCATTCCCAATTTTGGTTCCCAGGCAGAACCAGGACGGGGCAGAGACCTCGGAACCACCAGGGCTGGGAGATCTGGAATGGGTTTGATCTCCCAGCTGGGAAAAATCGGGAGGGAAAAATCACAAATATATAAAAGGAAAAAATAAAAATCATTTTGGTATCAATTACCCTGACAGGTGTTTCACCCAAAAATCTTCTCCTTGTCACCAAAATCAAGTGGAGAATGGGGTAGCACTTGTTCTGTCACACAAATATATCCACAGAAAAATAAAAAAAAAAATAAAAAAAATATCCACGGAAAGTCTTTCCAGAGTTTTCCATCAGCATGAGCTGCCACAGGGCACCACTGTTGTTTTTTTCACGTGCGAGAGAATAGAAATTGTGTGCAAATTTACAG
>NW_026628116.1:0-3167 GCF_030028575.1 Malurus melanocephalus
CCATCCATCCATCCATCCATCCATCCATCCATCCATCCATCCCTCAATCCGTCCTCCATCTTTCCACTCATCTCTATCCCATCTTCACCCACCCATTCCTCCATCCCATAATCCCTCCCTCTCTCCCTCCCTCCAGCCACTCCCACCCCACACTGACCGTCCCCCTCACCTGTCACGGCCTCGGTGGACACGTGGTCAATCTTCTTGCCGGCCCTGAGCCCGTAGAGGTGGAAGCGGTAGCGGCGGGACGGGGACAGCCCCGGCACCGTCACCGAGCGGGACCCGCCATCGATGGGCAGGGCCTGGGGCTGGCCCTGGGCATCCCGGTACTGCAGCGTGAAGGAGTCGAAGGAGCCCTCGGGGACGCTCCAGTGCAGCTGCACAGAGCTGGGGGTGACGCTGGAGACCCTCAGCTCCTCCAGCACCGCCCGCGCTGGGGGGGCCTCAGATGGGGCTTCCTCCGGTTGGGGTTTCTCGCGCTGCGGTTCCTCTGAGGGCGGGGGCAGCTCCTCGGGCTCTGCTGCAGCTGCCATGGACAGGGGATGCTGATGGGCGTGGCCATCTCAACCTCCACCCACTGCCTCCCAAAACATCCATCCATCCATCTATCATCCATCCATCCATCCATCCATCCATCCATCCATCCATCCATCCATCCATCCACTGTCCATCCATTCCTATTCTCTTATCTGTCCATGATCCATTGTTCATCCATCGCCCATCACCCATCATCATCGCCCATCCATCATCATCATCGTCATCATCATCAACACATTCACCCATCCATCACCCATGCAACTCCTTCCTTCCATGTGGACAGGGACCCACTCAACATCCAGAACAGAATCTGTAGAACCATTCGTGTTTCAACCTTCATGGACCAACAGTGATGGTGATGAGGATGATGAACAATGATAATGTATCATGAGAAAGATGACGATGATGGTGATGGTGATAATAGATCATGATTATGATGAGAAGGAATGATGAGACCTGATTAACATGATAATGATGTTGATAATTTATTAAGATGAAGATGATGATGACAGATGGTGATAAGGGATCAGGATGATGATGATGGTGATAAGTGATCCTGTCGAAGATGATGATGATGGAGGTTGATAACGGATCACGAAGATGATGATGATGGACGGTAATATCAGACCATGTCATTGATGATGATGGATGGTGACAATGGATCATGGTGATGATGATGATCATGGATTGTAATAGGAGCTCATGACCATGATGACAGCAACAATGGATCAACGATGACGATGATGAAGGATGGTGATAACGGATGATGATGATGAAATTTGAAAATGGATCATCATTGATGATGATGGTGTATGGTGGATGGTGATAACGGATCATGACAATAATGATGATGATGATGACAGTGTCAATAATGGGTCATGATGATGAAGATGATGGATGCTGATAGCAGATCAGGACATTGCTGATTTTGAATGGTGACAACAGATGATGATGATGATGATGGATGGTGACTGGGCGAGTGCCGAGTCAGTGGGTGTTCACTGAGTGATGGGGATGGAATGGGGGTGGGGCCTCTTCATTCATGCATATATCCATTCCTCCATCCATCCATCCATCCATCCATCCATCCATCCATCCATCCATCCATCCATCCATCCATCCATCGTTCCATTCCACCCATCCATCATCCTTCATCCACCACACACAGATGGATAAATGGACGATTGCCCATGGGAGACAGAGTGCGGTGGGAAAAAAGAACCAATGATGGACACAGCATCGGGGGCGACTGTGATGGACAGACGGATGGATGGACATGGGTGAATGGATGGCTGGAGACGTGGATGGATGGATGGATGGATGGATGGATGGATGGATGGATGGATGGATGGATGGATGGATGGGTGGACTGAAGAAGATTGAAGAATGATGACTGATGAATAACGATGAAAGACAAAAATTACAGAAGATGAAAATGATGGATAATGATGGAGGATGATGATGGCAGTGGATTGCAGATGTTGGTCACTCGGTCACTGGAAGTGTCCATGGTTGGTTGGGTGGGGGCCATGTCAGTGGGTGCTCACTGAGGGATGGGGATGGAATGGGGGTGGAGCCTCTTGATCCATCCACCTCTGGATCCATCCATCCATCCATCCATCCATCCATCCATCCATCCATCCATCCATCCATCCATCCATCCATCCATCCATTCCCCACCCATCCCCCGATCCACGCTCTTCCTTCCATGTGGACAGGAACCCACCCAACATCCAGACCGGAGTCTGTAGAACCATTGAGTTGTTTGACCTTCATGGACAGAAAATGATGATGATGATGATGATGATGATGATGATGATGATGATGGATGGTGACAATGGATCATGACAACGATGATGATGAGGAGGAATGGTGATAATTGATCATGACGATGACAAATGGTGATCACAGATCATGATGACAATAATGCACATTGATTATGAATCATGACGATGATGATGATGGCAATAATGGATCATAATAATGATGATGATGATGGTGATAAGAGATCATGATGATGATGATGAATGAGGACAATGGATCATGATGAAGATGATGATGATGATGGATGCTGATAAAACATCATGACGATGACGATGATGGCAATAACACATTATGACAATGATGATGATGATGGATGCTGATAACGGATCAGGGCAATGCTGATTATGAATGGTGACAGCAGATCATGATGATCATGATGATGGATGGTGATAGATTCATGATGAAGATGATGAAGATAAAGGATGGTGACAACCGATCGTGACAAAGATGATGATGGTGAGGGATTGTGACAATAGATCATAACGATGAGGATGATGAATGGAGATAATTGACCATAATGATGATGCACGGCTATTATGGATGATGATGATGATGATAATGATGATGGCGATAATGGATCATGACCATGACAATGATGAATGATGATGACGAAACAGGATGATGATGATGATGATGATGATGATGATGATGATGATGATGGATGCAGATAATGGATCTTGATGATCATTATGATCATCATGATGATGATAAGAGATCATGACAATGATGATGATAATGATGATGATGAACCATGAGGATAATAATGATGACGATGACAAATGGTGATAAAAGATCATGACAATGAT
>NW_026628117.1:0-3106 GCF_030028575.1 Malurus melanocephalus
GGCGCCTGGAGCAGCTCCTCCCCCTCCTGCACTGACCTTGGTGTCTACATCCTTCACATATTTCTCAGCCTCCTCCACTGGCAAAACTACTCTGAGTGCCCCTTGTTTGGATTTCTTCTTAAATATGTTTTCACAGAGGCGTAACCACTATCTTTAATTGGCCCAGGTTTGGTCAGTGSCATGTCCATCATCCTCAGAGCCAACACCGATTGGCTCTGCTGGACATGGTGGAAGCCTCCAGAAGCTTCTCACAGGCGCCATCTTTTTGACCCCCYCACTTCCAAAAACTGGGCCAAGCAAAACCAACACACCATCCCTTCGTTGATAGCAGCATCACCTGACAGGGATCCCAACTGCATCGCTTCACTACCATCCAGCAACATATTGTCACCTGCGGTGTCCCAGACCAATAAAGATTCATTAGGCTGAGGTTTGTAATCTGCCCTTAGGCCACGAATGATTTCTGGGGTCAGAGACTCAACGATGATTTCTGGTTCAGATTCCCCTGCTGGCTGTGAGGTTATTGGCTGCCCATCATCATCCATTGGGCGAATGGATTTGGTTTTGTGTTTCCTTCTCTGGAGAGGGGCAGATGCTGCTGGCTTAGGCTCGCTGTCTGGTTTAGCTGCAGCTGGAGTGACCGGGATATCTGCTGATCCATCAACTGCTGCTGGCTTAGGCTCGCTGTCCAGTTTAGCTGCAGCCTGAGTGATCAGGGTGTCCGCTGACCCATCAACTGCTACTGGCTTAGGCTCGCTGTCTGGTTTAGCTGCAGCCGCAGTGACCAGGGTGTCTGCTGACCCATCAGCTGCTACTGGCTTAGGCTCGCTGTCCAGTTTAGCTGCAGCCTGAGTGATCAGGGTGTCCGCTGACCCATCAACTGCTATTGGCTTAGGCTCGCTGTCTGGTTTAGCTGCAGCCGGAGTGACCAGGGTGTCTGCTGACCCATCCGCTGCTGCTGGCTTAGGCTCGCTGTCTGGTTTAGCTACAACCTGAATGACCAGGGTGTCCGCTGACCCATCAACTGCTATTGGCTTAGGCTTGCTGTCTGGTTTAGCTGCAGCCGCAGTGACCGGGGTGTCCGCTGACCCATCAACTGCTATTGGCTTAGGCTCGCTGTCAGGTTTAGCTGCAGCCGCAGTGTCCGGGATATCTGCTGACCCATCAACTGCTGCTGGCTTAGGCTCGCTGTCCGGTTTAGCTAAAGCCTGAGTGACCAGGGTGTCCGCTGACCCATCAACATCTACTGGCTTAGGCTCGCTGGCCGGTTTAGCTGCAGCCGGAGTGACCAGGGTGTCTGCTGACCCATCAGCTGCTATTGGCTTAGGCTCGCTGTCCGGTTTAGCTGAAGCATGAGTGACCGGGGTGTCCGCTGATCCATCAACTGCTATTGGCTTAGGCTCGCTGTCCGGTTTAGCTAAAGCCGGAGTGACCAGGGTGTCCGCTGACCCATCAACTGCTACTGGCTTAGGCTCGCTGGCCGGTTTAGCTGCAGCCGGAGTGACCAGGGTGTCCGCTGACCCATCAACTGCTATTGGCTTAGGCTTGCTGTCTGGTTTAGCTGCAGCCGCAGTGACCAGGGTGTCCGCTGACCCATCAACTGCTATTGGCTTAGTCTTGCTGTCCGGTTTAGCTACAGCCCGAATGACCAGGGTGTCCGCTGACCCATCAGCTGCTATTGGCTTAGTCTTGCTGTCCGGTTTAGCTGCAGCCGCAGTGACCAGCATGTCTGCTGACCCATCAGCTGCTGCTGGCTTAGGCTCGCTGTCCGCTTTAGCTACAACCTGAATGACCGGGGTGTCCGCTGACCCATCAACTGCTGCCGCCTTAGGCTCGCTGTCAGGTTTAGCTGCAGTCGGACTGTCCAGTGTCCGCTGACCCATCAACTGCTACTGGCTTAGGCTCGCTGTCCGGTTTAGCTACAATCTGAATGACCAGGGTGTCCACTGACCCATCAACTGCTACCGCCTTAGGCTTGCTGTTCGGTTTAGCTGCAGCCTGAGTGACCAGGGTGTCTGCTGACCCATCAACTGCTGCCGCCTTAGGCTTGCTGTCTGGTTTAGCTGCAGCCACAGTGACCGGGGTGTCTGCTGACCCATCAACTGCTGCTGGCTTAGGCTCGCTGTCCAGTTTAGCTGCAGCCGGAGTGACCAGGGTGTCCACTGACCCATCAATTGCTGCCGCCTTAGGCTCACTGTCCGGTTTAGCTGCAGCCGCAGTGACCGGGATATCTGCTGACCCATCAACTGCTGCTGCCTTAGGCTCGCTGTCCGGTTTAGCTGCAGCCGCAGTGACCGGGATATCTGCTGACTCATCAACTGCTATTGGCTTAGGCTCGCTGTCCGGTTTAGCTAAAGCCGGAGTGACCAGGGTGTCCGCTGACCTATCAACTGCTGCCGCCTTAGGCTCGCTGTCCGGTTTAGCTACAACCTGAGTGACCAGGGTGTCCGCTGACCCATCAACTGCTGCCGCCTTAGGCTCGCTGTCCGGTTTAGCTGCAGCCGGAGTGACCGGGGTGTCTGCTGACCCATCCTCCAGCCCCTCTGGCTGTGCCTGCTGCCCTCCCAGATCCAGCAGTGTTGGGAATGTTTGAGATGCCATGATCCCCATCCAAAAGGTGGAGCTGGAGAGCCAAGGGGTGGTCAGCAAGGCCCACTCACCCTTCAACAGCCCCATCTGGCCTTTGCGCAAGTCTGAAGGAGAATGGAGATTGACTGTGGACTATTGTGGCTTAAATGAGGTTACTGCACCGCTGAGCGCTGCTGTGCCAGACATGCTGGAGCTCCAGTACGAGCTGGAGTCCAAAGCTGCGAAGTGGTACGCCACCATTGACATCGCCAACATGTTTTTCTCCATTCCTCTGGCAGCAGAGTGCAGGCCTCAGTTTGCTTTCACCTGGAGGGGTGTGCAGTACACCTGGAACCGGCTGCCCCAGGGGTGGAAGCACAGCCCCCGTGGGAAACACGACTCCGACACGCAGGCAGGTCCAGGTTTCTTCTTTATTAATCTTCGTATTTCAGGCTCTCTTAGATATAGTGATTTAGCAGCTCTTTCTCTTAGTGATTCCAGCTCCCTCTGAGCTGACCGCGCTCACAGTGCGCCTTTT
>NW_026628118.1:0-3094 GCF_030028575.1 Malurus melanocephalus
AGTGCATAAACTATTCCACAGGGGTAGTTTAAGCATATTTAGTTCAGGATTGAAAATGAAACATTCTGACCTTAGATGAAACAAAGGGGAAATACAGGAAAGAGACTGGGAACTCAGAGTTTTGTTCACCCATAATATTGAATCAAACATCTTGTCTTAGTCTGGTGTCTTTTCAATAAGTAGATGTTGTTTGTTTCTTTGCATGTTCTTGGTATGCTGTGTCTGAAAATTTACTTGGAAGGCATTCTGACGTTTTTCTGCTTCTCAAACCTAGTAAAAAACTTCCAGCTATGGTGAGGCTATCAAGTGTAACCAGGCATTCCTCCTTGCTTATTATCTCTATTGGGGTTAAGGGCATGTCTGCCTTGCACAGCAGAGCATCTTCCAAAAACCTGTCAGTCAGCTAGACAAGTTCATGAAATTATATCCCCTTCTTGGATTGCACTGTGGAAAAATGAACCGAATGGCTTAAAGTTAAGATACCTAATGCATGCCGTCTAACCAAGGAGATCTATTCCTTATCTCCCTGCTTGGAACTGAGCATAGTTTCAAGACTCACACAACTGTTTAATTTGAGTTCTGGTTCATGTTAGTGGTAGATTTAATCATAACTTACAGTGTGATTACTATCAACAGCTGCCGACACCATTTCTCTAGAAATCTACCAGGATCAGGAAGAGCTAAACTTTGAAAATGTTAGCCCATGTGCCACTCTGTTTCTCAGCTTGGCACATTACCACAGAATGTGATTGGTGATGGTTCATATCAGTTCAGCAGCCTGAAAATTTCAGCAGGACATGAGTTGGATTTGTGTCCTATTTGACCATCTTAGTTCAAGGATGCTAACCTAGGGTTTTGAGAGGCAAAGGCTTGCAGAGAATAACCACTTCATCCAACCCATCTACTGAATATTTGTCATCATCTTTTATTTTGCTATGTGAGTCAAGGACATGACACCTTCTTTCAAAAACATCTTACATAAATTCAAAAGTTAGGTACTGTGGTGGTTTTGGCACATGGGTTATTTCAGCTAGAATAGCTGGAAGAGGTGAATTTAAAAAGTAGCACACTGCATTATGATTCTTCATGGAGTATCTCACACTATTTACTATCTGTGCTGCTTTCTAGAAAGAAAGGTTTCCAGAGTGCTGGTGGAGAAAATCCACTGCTACTCAGAAGAGCAGCAAATTGATACTTTTTCATTGGGTACTTGGTATCTCTTGGGGAGTTCTTGTCAAGTCTTCAGACAAACATTGCTAAAGGTTTTTTGCTTCTTCACTCTGTGGAAAACTTTTTCTCAGCTTGCCTGAAACAGGGGCTGCCCCGAACAGCTGCACTTCTATTTTTTAATTTTCTTATTTTCTTATTTATTTTCTTATTTTCACATAGATATTAACTCTTTCTGTTAACATAGATGTTAAGGCTTTGTGCATCACTTCGAGGGAACACCTTCAGCCATCTGATTTACAGGTCTTGTTAAAGACCTCCTCTTCCTTAGGATGATGTTCCAGATTGTTTTCTGTTTCTGTCACGTCTTATTTTCCTACCCTAATCAGTATAGTCAAAGTGCCTGCAGATTTTATATGCCACAACTTGTAAATTTATTTTTTTATTGTTTTTTCCCTGGGCATCAAGAGCTGGTTTTTTCCCTTTTGCCTATCAATTATGTGTGCCTGAGGGCTGCTGAGGTGGTAATAGGCCATTCTGAGGAGCTCTGCAAGCTTTTCACCTGCTTTGTCACTTGGAGCTACTGTTTTTCTTTGCTGGTAAACAGGGATTAGCCTAAAAAGTCTCTCCTCAGTTTAGTTTGGTTACAGCATTCCGTGGTGCTTTGAACTACTCTTTGCTGTGCAGTTTCACATCTGTATGATTTTAGTGAATGTTTCGTGGTTAGTAATATCTCATCTGTTGCATCTTTTTAATGTATATAGGAAAACAAGCCTTTTGTTTGCAATTTTCATTGCTGTTCTTCTTTGTGAAACCACAAGAAAGTTGATTAGAAAGGAGAAACAAATGTCTGTTAAACCCTGAAGCATTGTTGTCATCCAAGAAATGTGATGGCCTTAATTCACTGATGGTTAATTTTTAATTGTGTGTGTTAACCTCAAATCCCGGAGGAATTTGCCTTGAGTGACTCAGCTCTTTGCATGCCATGCGCTTTGCCGACTTTCTCAGTTTCCTCCAGTTGTCTGCTGGCAAAGCTGTGTCCCTAAAACACTCCCCGGAACAAAGGTTAAGTTATAATATAGTCTCCCCATAGTAAGGAGGAATCTGTGATCAGGCTGCTCGAAAAGTAGATGTGGGGGCTTTTTTTGTCAGTTCTTTCACAGACAGGAAAGAAACCTTGTCTCTGGTCCTTCCCTGGGTGTGTGTGCTGCCTGCATATTTCTGAGAAGAGCAGCTTTGGCAGGACTGCCTCCCCAGGGAGAGCCGGTGCCGCCTTCCTACATGGGGGGTGAGAACTTTGCATCCCCTGAGTGCACCATGAGTGTGAGGGCATGTGCCAATTCATCTGTGTATTCACAAAAACAACTCCTTTGCCTTGCATTGCAAAACTGGCTTGCCTTTGGAGGCTACTTAGAAAGCCCCTAGGCACCTTTTCAGAAAAGAAATGGGTGATCAAAGAAAGACACTTGGGATCCATAAAGTCCTTAATTTTCGAGGCAGGGTCAGTCTGGCAATCGCCTTGTGTCTTCTGAAGAATTCTGTAAAGCTGAATGGAAATGTTTTATTTTTCTAAAAAAAAGTTCTGAGGAAAATGATGAATTGTTTGATTTGGAGTTGTATGTATATGTGAGTGATCCTTTCCCCAACTGATCTTACAATGGAAAAGAAGTTCTTTTAAAATATGATGCCACTTCTCAGCCATGCAAACAACAATCCCCCAGCAGCTAATGTGCTCTGATGTTTCCAATGAACACTTGGGAACCAGATGTGCTTCCACTTCCCTGGTTTTCTGTCATATTCTGCAGAGAGGGAATATCCCCAGTCCTATTGGCTTTTGACTCCCTCAGTAAAACTCAAGTTGTCGTAAGGCTCCAGGTTATTTGACTTATTAAGTTAAAGACACGATTTCTTTAGTAACCTGTCAATT
>NW_026628119.1:0-3074 GCF_030028575.1 Malurus melanocephalus
CAATTCCTGCATCCCTGCAGTGGTACCCAGCAATTCCTGCATCCTTGCAGTGATGCCAAGCAATTCCTGCATCCCTGCAGTGGTACCCAGCAATTCTTGCATCCCTACCATAATACCCACCAGCACACACTTGCCAACACCCAGGCAATCACTTTTCCTACAAAAACCACTCCAAATATTCATGGATAAAGACAAAGGAACTGACTCTGAGGCCCTGCCTTGGTCGCATGGGGAAGAGTTGCAAATTTCGCCAATACATTTATGTATAAACAGCGTGCAGGGATGTGTACATTTGCCTACATATATATATTTATTTCCCATTCCACCAGCCTCAGTCCTCTTGGTACATTCCCCCTTTAGGCCCTTTTTCTGAGATTATTATAATTCATTCTTTAAGAAACACCCCATGTGTAAATATTTTTTTGTTAATGTTTTTCTCTCTCCAGTGTGCTGGAATTTTAAAGAGCGCTTTAATATGAAATTAGATAGAAAGTTTTGACCTTTTTGTGATTAAAATAATATTCATGTTACTGATACAGGCTTCATAGTTTGAAAATCTACTTTTATTTAGGCAAATATTGAAAGAGAGACAAACAGAGTCAATGAAATGTGAGACACAGCCCAGATGAAAATAAAACCAGTTCTTTGCATTCAGAATTGGCAAGTCTGGAAATACAAAAGGAGAAGTAAAACTATAAAAGTTAATGTCTCAGATAATTGCACCCTCCAAAAATAAAATAAATAAATAAAATTATTAAAATAATCTGGCCTGAGCCTTTCACTTTCGTATGTATCTTTTGCTTTAAGTTAGAGTAAGGGGGAAAAAAATAAGCTGGAGTGCTCAGTGATGGAATTCAGTTTTCTTATTTGAATACCAAAAGATGACCCACTCCTAATGATATAAAAAATCTTTTGCATTAGCAAATTTCTCTTCTGTATTTGTTTTGCTAGCACAACACAATATTCACTTAATATGCTCCCAGTATCTTATCAAGTTAATGATCTGTTGTATGTATAGAGTAAGCTTGTTACTCATTTTAAATGAGATACGAAAGCACTACTGTATGGAAATTTGAATACTTTGGGTTTTTATGAAATTATAGGACTTTCATGCTTTACCAGTCTGTAGACAGCCTGGGTAGAGCAGCAAGAGTTGGCTTTGTTAATGTGATGTTACACAGAGAGGCTGCTTAGCCTGGTTTAATGGATCCCAAAATCCAATTGTGTAGAGCTCCTCTCCATTTTTGGGGCCTCAAGATCAAAAATACAAAGGTTACTGTACGAAACATATCCAAGGGGTTGGATTTGGAAGGAATTCATGGAGTTTAGATGAGCCACTTCTTGGAGACATCACTGGGTGTTCAAGTGAGCAATGCCAACCCTTTGTGATAATCTGGAGTGTGTGTTTGCAAAGTTTCAGAAAAAAAGAAAAAAAGAGGAAAAGGTAAATATGGATAGAGGTTAAATGTGGATTGAGTTAAATTCCACAGTCATGGAACATCCTTTAGCAGCACTGTAACTGGTACTGGTCCTTGCTGCAGATCTTCCCAGAGCTTCCTGCACATTCACACCATATCCTGTCACTGAATTAATGGCACTCTAGAGGCAAAGATGAGGCATTTCTTATGGGTTTAGCCATAGCAGACTAAAATGTAGGAAACACGGGGTCACACTGCTCAGAAGAATTCTCCTTTGTGCCATTTGTTTGCTCCAAAAGGAGCACAGGATATTTGATTTTGGGAAGTGCAGTCAGAGTACAGCTGTGCCCACTGAGCATCAGCTTCATGAACCTGCAGGATCCTGAGGAATAAAACATCCCTCTGGTGTTGCCAGGACCCCACATGTTCCCAGGAAGATTTTGGTTGCCCAGGTACTGATTTTCTCATGAACTGGCCTGGAGAAATGCAGATCCTTGGAGCTCTGCTGGCAGCTTTGCCAGAGTGCGTTGAAGCAGCCAAAAGCAGCAGTTTCACCAGAAATAAAACATTTCTGTGCATTTCCCCAGATCATTTAATGAGAAAATCAGTGCCTTTACATCCCAAATCCAATGCAAACCAAAACTGCCTTATCTTATTCATGTTAGGACAACCTAAATTTTCCTCATGGTTCCAGATTCATTTAATTATCCTTTTGTTTCTCCTACATTCATGTGACCCCCAATCCCTGGGCTTCCTGGCACACCCCACTACTCTGGGCAGGGCTTTAATCTCATTTCCTTACTCCAGCTCAGGATTTGAGGCTTCACTTCCTGCAGAATATTCCTGCATGCCAGAGGTGCAGGCAGAAGGGATGGTTGGGAAAAAGCCAAGGATCAGATGTGCAATGGCCTGAGCCCCATGGGAATGGCTCCCACCACTTTTTGGAGGGCTGAAGTGCCACACCCGACACCCCTGCAGTGACAGTGGCACTTTGGGTCTCCCCACTCCATTTTCCTGCGTGAGTACAGGGCAGCCACAGCCTGGCATCCCCCTCCAGGGACATGGAGAGATGATGATGCTGGCCCAGGCAGCAGGAAAGGTCTGTGAACAATCGTGTTTGCAATCATCTCAGGGAAAAAGATCCCCCTCACCTCCTTTTTCATCATTTACAGATGCTTTATTCACAGTTCCAAAAGACTGGCTGGGGATTACTCCATCTTCTCCTCAGCCAGGCTGAAGTTTAGATGTGCAGCTATTTGAGGGATGAAAAAAATGGTAAAAACAGGTTTTTTTTTTTTTGTTTTTTGAATCTCTACCCAAGAACTGGTGTAAGTTTCTGTGGTTGCTGAAGTTTTCTTCTTAAAATGTTACTGTAAAGGGCAGTGTTGCAGTGAACACCTCACATTTCCTCCTGGTGCTTGGATTATCCCTCAATAATGGCTGGAAATGGGACTCACCACCCTAAATTAATTACCCTTGTTCATTACCCAGATGAATTAGACCGGCCCCAATCAATATTGTTAATGAAATGTCATTTATTTAAAACCCAGCCCTCGAGGGGATGCTGGGTCAGGGTCCTGCTGTCGGGGCACTTTAAAGTTCTCAGGCCTGCGTGGGGGTGATGCTGGAGTTGTGGGGACAGATGGGGCATCCCTG
>NW_026628120.1:0-3028 GCF_030028575.1 Malurus melanocephalus
ACTGCAAATTTAAAATCTTTTCCTTTCCTCCTGTTCTCTTTAGTTCTCCCCATCACTCTTTTCCTGCTTTCCCTTTCCCCCTCTTTTCCCAGAGGCAGGCGACACCCACCACAGCATCCACATCCCCACAGCCTCCAGCTGTCAACCTCTACTTCACCCATGTATGGACTACTTGATAAAGACCCTTTAGACACTTTCAGAAATTCCCTAGATGCCTCTTGCCATGATTTAATCTAATCTGTTCTTCTAACAYAGATTACTTGGTTCTGCATTACTGCTTCAGCAGCCAAAATATTATCTCAGCCCAGCCCCTCTGCAACTCACAGCCTTTGCTTTATATGAGCAAGCAGCAAAAGCACCACAGGCTAATTAAGCCTGGCAGTTATGAAGAACTGATTCATCTTCTCCATAAACCTCAAAATGCTGTGTCAGCCTGGTGTGGCTCCATCCTCACTAGATGAGGGATCTTGCCTCTTTTTCCTGTTTAGTTTGTGTTTTCATTTTATCCCACACTCTCCTTTCATTCAAGTTTTCAACTAATATGATACAATTCAGTCTTGCAAACACCAGCAAGATGGTTTTCTTTTTTTTTTTGCAGCAAGTCTTCTTGAATTCTATCTACATCAACATGATAAGGTAGTGATTCTAAGGAATAGCCCAAATTTAAAATCTATTCGATCTGTCTGGAAAGCATAACATCAAACTAAGATGATCCAAAACAATTACAAAGCTTGGAGAACCCAACATTCTCTTGTTTTGCAACATGGATTAACTGCTACAATGAGGCCTCTCCTTATTGTGAATAATAGTAAGTTCAAGACAGAATCTCCTTAGATAATGCTCACCTCAGTAAAAACRTTACATTCAGACTGATGCACACATGCTGGGTTATCCATTGCATCCTCCTTCATTTGCTCTTGGTTACGATGTTCAATGTCTGATTCTACAATGCTGATGTCATTGGAGCTTATCAGAGTCAGCTCAGGTTCTTCCATAATACCATGCCCTGACTCAGTCTCCTACAAAACAATAAAGAAAAGACATTGGTGAAGAAAAAAAGTAGAAACCCCAATACTTTCAGCAACAGTAACAACWTGTCAGAAAAAGGAAGCTCATTTGACATACAGAAGAAAGAAAACCTGCCCCAAGCAGTAAATGAAGTACAGAAATAGCACTTCTGTATCAGAATTCACAAAACTGAAACAATCCAAAGCAACTAAGCAGCTACAGAAACTCCCCCTCTCCTCAAGTTTAAATCACTTAGTTCTAAGGCAATTTTTTTTTAAGCTACATCAACACTTTTTCTCTAAGTTTGATCATGCTTTGGTTAATTTGTTTACCTCCTTCAGGCTTCTAAATGAGGCCAGGGGCTGTTCAGTGAGGTGAACAGACTCATGCCATGCAAGCCAGCTGCACAGGCTGTACCAACTGATGATGAGAGAAGRATATGCAACAGATGCTACAGCTCCTCCAACCAATGTGGGAACTCAGCTCATTTAAGCTACTGCTAATTATCTTATTACACTCAATTATCTCAGTGCTATGATCTGAAAGAAGGAGTAGGGCAAAACTCTAGGAAACAGGAACTAGAATTGGAAAATCCACATTTGCCAAGCTTTCAGATATTAAAGGTCTAAAATAACTTTGTGCAACAACAAAACCCCTGCTTCTGGAAATCTGTTATACTCACCCAGACAGGGATATGACATGAGCTTCTGGGCACAGGATGAGAATGCTTTYCATGCCTTTGGTGTAAAGAACTGCTCTGTTGTACAGCAGAGTGCAAATGGATATTTGAGTCTTCCAAGTTGGTTTCTCTGAGAACCCTCAAAGATTCTTGTCCTGGACAGCTTTCAACTGGCTCCTTTATATTCATATTGCACTGAGAATGCAGCTCCACAGCTTTATTTACTTCATCTACATGAACTGAGTTTTCAGGAAGCTTTACATACTTTTTATCAAATGCTTCCAAAGGTAATTGTTCAGAAGACACAGTCTCTTTTAGTAAATGTTGAGGGAAAGTTTCATCCATTGTAACTGGTGTGRTATCTAGCTGATAAAACGATTTTTGTTCTTCCAGTTCAATCAGACTTTCATTTTGCAGATCTTCCACTGAACACTGGAGATTAATGCATCCCATACCTCTTGACAGCTCTTCATACTCTCTTGCAGATGAAACACAATTCTCATTGCTTCTGTGTCTAATTCCATGTGTTTGTTCAAAAGGTCTGTGTAACACAGGGTTAAGATCCTCTGGCTGATCAGCATTCTGACAGTCATCACTCAGAGTAGATTCTAATTGCAGCGGGTGAAAAGATTCTTCAGATCCTGTTTCAAAAATTGTCAGAAGTCAAACTTCTTGATAACAAAACAGAATTTCCACTTTATGTCTCTCCATACTAAGACTTTTCAGTAATGTATAACAAGGAGTTCAGGACACAGTAAGAAACTTTTTTAKCAAAAAGCTCTGCTTAAGTTTCCTCACACTTCATACCAGTAACATTAYAGAAAATGATTCYGTCACTGTACATGAAACTACAAGAMACACTTTTTGCTGCTTTTTGGAATATTGTTATGGATGGACTATACTCTGTAAATGGAAGTCCTTCAAGTCTCCTTTGGGCCTCCAACAAAGTCTCTAAACCAGAAAGAAAATGATCTATAACACCTTTACTTGGGCAGAAAATCTTCAAAGTAGAAAGCAACATTCAAATTGGAACAAAGCCTATTGTTCCTACAAGTTACAGTATTGCACCTAAATTGTCTTTATCTGAGCATGTAAGTCAAGATACCATTCTTGCCCAGAAGAGGCTGGTCAAAGACAAAGATTGGGTATCAGCACTAATTACTGGGGAGGCATTTCGGCAGAACAGCATTTGCCAAACAAAGTGTTTGTTTAAATTACTTTACAAAGTTAAGTGTTGCTTAAATTACTTTTTTTGTCCTAAGTTTGATAAAATCAGTTACACAGACTCCAGCATTGTGCTACCACCAGGCTTTTTATACACACCAGAATGTATCACAGAAA
>NW_026628121.1:0-3118 GCF_030028575.1 Malurus melanocephalus
ACAGAAGGGAGCAGACTGTACCCATTTCCATCCTTAACAAGATGCACTGTTTCTTCATTTTGAAGCCATCAGTTGCTACAAGACACCCTCGCATAACTCTGTGAAACAACAGGACCTGGGCTCTGCCTATCTCTCTGTGCCCTGATGAAACCTTTGCAGATTGAAGACACAGAGCTTCCCTTCCTTCAGCTTGCCTGGAACACCAGCGAGTTGTGGGGAGCTGGTCCAGCCGTGACTGGGGTAAGGAGGGAGCTGGAAGCTGCAGATGACTCAGCCACAGAGCAGCTCCGTGCACGGAGCAGTCAGGTGAGAGCTGGCCCATGGCAGAGGCAGCTCCCAGGGGAATGGGCAGCAGACTGGCAGCCAGCATGCCTGCTCATGCCCTGCCAGCATCTGCTCCCTTGGATATCCCTCYTGCTCAGCTGTGATTTAGCCCCTTCTCTCTCTGAAAGAGCTACTTGGATATGTTAGCCCTAAAATCCTCTGCTGGGATGGGCAGGTCCAGCCCCAAGCTTGCCTAGGGAGTCAGAGACCACGGCAACCCTCGTGTCACAGGTGCTCTGAGCCCACCTGGACCACTGTGAGATTCATCTGGACAAGCAGAGAAATTGGGAATGAGGATGCAGCAAAGCAGCCAGSAAAGTACTCATATACCATGGTCAGAAGTGACAGCATGTTAAGGATTTTCAATAAATTCCAGGTTATTATAGAGGATTCCATGGGAAGAGCTCTGGGACCCTGGTGCAAYGCTTGCATGGATTCCCTGCTTGCTCCAACACAGGGAAGTTGTGTTTTGGAGAGAGCCCAACCAAATCTCCACGGTATTCCTACAGTATTCCTACAGTCCCGCTCTGACAGGATGAGCCATGGCAATAATCACATGAATCCAACAGCTGGGAAAAAATGATGTGCAAAAAGTTTCCATATAAGGGRGCAAAATTTGTACCTCAAAAGGACACAATTCTTCACACAACAGATTGAACAGATAATSAAACCAGCCATGATTATGTGCTGAAAAGTTGAGGGCAACTCACTGCTATTTTATTACAGCAAAAGTGTGATCTCACGGAAAACCCTGTCCACTATGGTCTGACACCAAAGTGAGAAAGCCAAGGCCATCAAAAATCCAAAGAAGACAGTCATCCCTTTCTCCATGAAAATCAAGTTTTCCTTTACCAAAAGTTTCTCACAGTGCTGTGCCAGCTCCACCAACCTGACTTAAGCTTTGCCTTCCTGTCTTCTGGAGGGTGAGGATGGCTTTGTGGGTGGGGTAGCCCAGGGCTATGACGGGCTCGATGAGGTCTCGCTCCTCTTGGCTCAGTGCAGAGAGCAGGTCAGCCGTGGAATCTGCCTGGGATCTGAGGGAGCTGAGAGGCCGTCCAGGCGTGGAGGCAGCGGGGAGGCAGGTGTAGGGGCTCAGGGACTGCAAGAAAAAACAGGGATGCTCTTACTGCTTTGGGTCATGGAATGAGGTGAAACAACCCAGGCTGAGGCAATGCTTCCAATGCTGGTGGTTACCTCGCTCTCTCCAGAAGAGAAAAATTCCCATACAAGGAACATCAAATGGGTATCAAATGAGACTGGACTTAATTAAATCCAGGCTCAGCTACAGACACAGCTCAGAGAAGAGTGGGTGATGTACAAATACACATGGGYATTTAATCTTTCCTTAATTACTCTATGTCAAATGCAACTGCATATAAATAACCTGGTTGTCCAYGTGTCTGATGGTTTTATTACAGGTTTTCAGTAATTCGTCTCCTAAATCTCTCAGGTGGCTGGATTAGATGCAATTTCTTAAAATCAGGGTGCAATTCAGATTTAAGGTGACATAGTATTATTTGCTCCATCCTTTCACATCACTGTCTATCACTAAATGATTTGTATTTCTAGTAGGACTGTAAGTCCAAAGTTTCCTAGAAAAGATATACTGACTGTAAGGGGACATTTCCCTATAAACCCTGCTYGTATCTGTTAGAATGGAATAATGTAGCAAAAAAAGGACAAAACCCCCCACATTTCACTCTTTTTAAAATATTTCAATTGAAAATCAAATTACACCTGCATGTTGGGGAAAACAGGAATATTTTGGTAAGGACAGAGCAAGTTAATGTGCACCCAGAAAGATTTTTTCGACCTCAGTGAAAAAATCAAACCCTTCCTTCACTTCTCATGAAAACTCATCAGCAATTCCTCATGGGTCCTGTGTTTCCAAAGCCCCATTTTCAGTTTCTTTTTACTTGTCAGGCCTCACCAGATGAGACCAATTTGATGCCCTCCATCTCCCTCCTGTCTCAGCAATGAGCAAAGGGCCACCAAAGGAAGCTGCTCACCGGCACCGTGGGCTTGTGCTGCTTGATGGGAGGGATTGGCGCTGCTGTGGCCGGGGGAGTTGGCACCAAGGTCCCCGTCGGGGACACGTCCGGACCTGGCCCGTACTTGATGCTGTGGTTGGTGCCAGGACACTGGGGGAGCAGCCGTGGCACTGCCATCCCCCTGCTCCCTGTGGCAGCTCTGTTCAAAGGATGCACCAAGGCAGCCAGCTTCCTCCTGGCTGCTTCCAGCTCATTCTTCATGTTGTTAAATATCACCATGGATCTTCTCTGCTTGCCGGGGTCYGGGCTGGCTGGGCTGTGCACATTGTTCTCTGGCGAGGGCTCCAGCAAACCAGGAGATGTCTTTGGTCGGGTCTGGTAAAAGCCAGGACGTGAAGACACACTTCTCCCAGAGCTTCTCCTCCTGGAGAGGAGCATTTCATCCTTGTCATTTTCTTCCCAGGAGGTTGAGGAGTACTCATCATCTGAGTACTCACCCTCCTCCGAGTGCCAGGTGTCGCTGTCAGTGTCGGACAGGATGGCCCTGCTCTTGGCGTGCCCGTAGGAGCTGTGGGCAGCGCTCAGGCTGATGGAGCGCCGCACCGCCCCGTCCCGCCCCCGGCCCCCAGAGCTGTCAGCGGGGTCCACCAGCAGCAGCCAGCACGGGGGAGCCGTGGGGACCACTTCAGACGTGATCCGGTGTCGGGAGCTTTGCTGCTGAGAGGCCACCTCCACCCAGTACAGCACTTTCCTTTCCAGAGAGAAATCGTGCTGGGGAAGAGCAAGAGGCAGCTGGTGAGGAC
>NW_026628122.1:0-3059 GCF_030028575.1 Malurus melanocephalus
GCCACATGATGTCCTGGGCTGTGTGGTGACATATGGCCAGGATGGCACGGGCCACACAGTGGATGGCACGGGCCACAGGGTGCCGCTGGTGACACAGTGCTGTTGGTCACACCATGCCGTGGGTGACACAGTGCCATTGGTGACACAGTGCCATGGGTCACACAGTGTCATTGGTCACAGTGTGCCACTGGTCACACAGTGCCACAAACCACACCGTGCCATGGGTCACAGCGTGCCACGGGTGACATGATGCCACCCACATGCCACATTGGTCATACCATGTCCCACACCGTGCTGTGGGTCACACTGTGCCATGGATCACATGATGCCATGGGTGACACGATGCCACACACTGCCATGGGTCACACAGTGCCATTGGTCACAAGATGCCATGGGTGACACAATGCCATGAGCCACACCATGCCATGGGTCACACCGTGCCATGGGTGACACGATGCCATGGGTGACACAATGCCATGGGTCACACAGTGCCACAAGCCACACCATGCTTTGGGTCACACCGTGCCATGGGTCACACTATGCAGTGGGTCACATTATGCCACGGGTGACACAATGCCACACAGTGCCATGGATCACAACCACCCATGTGCCACACTGTGCTGTGGGTCACACAGTGCCATGGGTCACTCAATGCCACATAGTGCCACAAGCCACACCGTGCCACGGGTCACATGATGCCATGGGTGACACAGTGCCACGAGCCACACCATGCCATGGATCACACAATGCCACACCGTGCCATGGGTCACAGCCACCCATGTGTCACACCGTGCCATGGGTCACACTGTGCTGTGGGTCATACAATACCATGGGTCACATGATGCCACGGGTGACACAATGCCACATAGTGCCACAAGCCACACCATGCCATGGGTCATACAATGCCATGGGTCACATGATGCCACAGGTGACACAATGCCATGTGTGACACAACACCACATAGTGCCACGAGCCACACCGTGCCATGGGACACATGATGCCATGAGACACACGATGTCATGGGTGACAGACGATGTAATGGGTGACACAATGCCACCCCTTGCTGTGTATCACAGCCACCCACGTGCCACATTGCTCACACCGTGTCCCACACCGCGGGTTGCCCCCGAGCCCGGGGGTGTCACAGCCCCACCGTCACCCCGCCACTGTCCCCTGTTGTCCCCTGTTGTTGTCCCCAGACCCGACGTGGGCCAGCCTGAACCTGGGCGCGCTGATCTGCATCGAGTGCTCGGGCATCCACCGCAACCTGGGCACGCACGTGTCGCGGGTGCGCTCGCTGGACCTGGACGATTGGCCGCGGGAACTGACCCTGGTGCTCACGGCCATCGGCAACGCCACGGCCAACAGCATCTGGGAGCAGAACCCGCGCGGCCGCTGCAAGCCCACGCACGAGTCCTCGCGGTGGGTGTCCCCAATGTCACCCCAGTGTCACCCAGTGCCATCCCGGTGTCATCCCCGTGTGTCCTGATGCCATCCCGGTGTGGCAATGTCACCCCGGTGTTCCCCAGTGCCATCCCGGTGTGTCCCAGCGCCATCCCGGTGTGTCCTAGTGTCATCCCGATGTGTCCCAATACCATCCCGATGTGTCCCAATACCATCCCGATGTGTCCCAATACCATCCCGGTGTGTCCCAGTGCCATCCCGGTGTGTCCCAGTGTCCCAATGTCACCCCAGTGTCCCCCGGTGCCATCCCGGTGTGCCCCAGTGTGTCCCAATACTACCCCGGTGTGCCCCAGTGCCATCCCGGTGTGTCCCAGTGTCCCCCGATGCTACCCCGGTGTCCCCGGGTTCCCCGGAACCCGCGCGGCCGCTGCAAGCCCACGCACGAGTCCTCGCGGTGGGTGTCGCCCGGTGTCACCTCAGTGCCATCCCGGTGTGTCCCGTGTCATCCCGGTGTGTCCCGGTGTCATCCCGGTGTGCCCCAATGCCATCCTGGTGTGTCCTGGTGCCATCCCGGTGTGCCCCAGTGTGTCCCAATGTCACCCCAGTGTCCCCCGGTGTCACCCCGGTGTGTCCCAGTGTGTCCCGGTGTGCCCCGGTGCCATCCCGGTGTGCCCCAGTGTGTCCCAATACCACCCCGGTGTGTCCTGGTGTCATCCCGGTGTGTCCCAGTGTCATCCCGATGTGTCCCAATACCATCTCGGTGTGTCCCAGTGTCCCAATGTCACCCCAGTGTCCCCCGGTGCCATCCCGGTGTGTCCCAGTGTGTCCCAATGCTACCCCGGTGTACCCCAATACCACTCCGGTGTGTTCCGGTGCCACCCCAGTATGTCCCGGTGTCATCCCAGTGTGTCCCCCGTTGCTATTCCAGTATTCCAATGTCACCCTGGTGTGCCTCGGTGTCATCCCGGTGTCCCCCGGTGGCACCCCGGTGTGCTCCAGTACCACCCCAGTGTGTCCCAATGCCACCCCAATGTCCCGATGCCATCCTGGCGTCCCCCGCTGCCATCCCGATGTCCCCCAATGCCATCCCGTGTCCCTGTCCTCATAATGTCACCCTGCAAACCTTGATGCCACCCCATGTCCCTGTCCCCAGGGAGGAGCGGGAATGGCGGATCCTTGTCCCTCGCAGTGCCACCCTGACCCCTCTGTTCCTGTCCCTGTCCCCTGCCCCTGTCCCTGTCCCCAGGGAGGAGCGGGAATCGCGGATCTGTATCAATGCCACCCTGACCCCTCATGTCCCCCACGTCCCCAATGTCCCCTCTGTCCCCATCCCCAGGGAGGAGCGCGAGTCGTGGATCCTTGTCCTTGCAGTGCCACCCTCCCTGACCTCCCATGTCCCCTGCCCCTGTCCCTGTCCCCAGGGAGGAGCGGGAATCGCGGATTCGTGTCAGTGCCACCCTGACCCCTCATGTCCCCCCTGTCCCTGTCCCTGTCCCCAGGGAGGAGCGCGAGTCGTGGATCCATATCAGTGCCATCCTGACCCCATGTCCCCCATGTCCCTTGTGTCCCCCATTTCCCCTGTGTCCCAAATGTCCCCTGTGTCCCCAGGGAGGAGCGCGAGTCGTGGATCCGTGTCAATGCCACCCTGACCCCAT
>NW_026628123.1:0-3038 GCF_030028575.1 Malurus melanocephalus
GTCACAGATCCTGCAGCAGTGCTGACAGGGAAGGAGAGCTGGTGCCATGGAGGCTGTTTCATTCCAATTATCCTCAGCTCACTGGCTGTTACACAAGGGTTTTGCTGCCTGAAGAATGTCTAAGGCAGCCCTCAAGTTCAGTGCCGCATGTCGCACTGAAACTTTAAAGAAGAGATTTTCTTATGGATGGTTTTCATAAGCCTCTTAGTTCACATCTGTAAAAAATAGATTTCATGCACTTTAAAGATACTTTCTGTCTGCATCTAGAGCCAATCCCTAGCACTGGATTTATGCAAAGTGGCCATATTTTTATTTCTTATTAGAAATTAGAATGGTTCATTTGGTTGGGGTTATTTTTGGTTGTTTTTTTGGGGTTTATAATTTCTCTTTGTTTCCCTTCACTCTGTTCTTGTGCTTGGACCCTTCCTCACAAGCTTTATTGTTGTTGGAGAGCACTGGGTGCCTGGATGTGTGTCAAGAAAGCAAGTGGCTGTTGAAAAAGAAAACCAGAGAGGGATTAGGAGTTTGTCTGCAATTCCACTAAATCCAGTGAAAAGCGTAACTTCAAAGAATTTGGGATCAGATTTCCAATGCAGATGATGAGAGTTTTGCCTGGTGGATTACCAGAGGATGTGTGCCAGTGTGCACCCTGTGCAGGACAGACAGAGCCACTGACCTGCCCCAGCCCCTCTCTGCTCAAATTCGTGCTCTGCTCTGCTCAAATTCGTGCTCTGCTCAAATTCGTGCTCTGCTCTCACCCCGTGCTCTGCTCACATCTCGTGCTCTCCTCCAGGAGCAAAGCCCTTCCAGACCATTCTGTTCAGGAGGGTTTGGAGAGCTCTGCCTCAAACAGGGACAGCCCAGGGCCACTTGTCAAACACCAGCAGGAGAAACACAGCCTCTCCATGGAGAGGAAATGAGGCTGTGCCTGAAATGCTCTTTCTGAATTTGTGAATGCTGAACTAGAAAAAAAATCCCCGTGGCTCCCTTGTCTGCTTCCCACCCACCCTTCTCAGGGATTTCCTGGAGCTGCTGGGATCTCTGCTCAGCCAGAGGGTCTTGGGGAGTGCTGTGAGTCTGGGACAGGCTGGGGAGAGTGGGCTCTGCAGGGGGACCCCACAGCTCTGCAGCCCCACCATCACTTTATTTATCACGTGGAGACAGAATCCCTTTAGAACTGCTCTTTTGCTGGTAGATTTACTCTGCACCGACACTTAGCATCAGTTAATATTCTTTCTGAGGGTAAATGAAGGGCAGTGGAGATTCTAGCCTAAAAAATGTGGCCGATGAATTTTATCCCTGCATTGCACTTTCTTTAATGAGCCTTGCTGCGTGTTTTATTGAGGTTGAGTCATAAGCAAATCTCAGTGCTTTGGAGGGAAGGAAATGGAGTTTGGGCAAACACATCACACGTCACGAATGGATCCAGCAAAGAGACAGCTCAGGCTGGGACAGCACAGCGATGGATCTGAGAAAAGGGAGAGCTGAAGGGCAAAAAGAAAGTCCTTGTGCTGCATTACAGTTTTCATCTGGGACTCAGTGATGTTTCTGGTGACAGGACCATCACACACAGAGCAGGATGCTCTTGGCACAGCTGGCAGTGGCTCAGGCCAGCCCTGGGACACAGCAGCGTGTTCTGTCACAGCACTTTGACTTTGGGTTTGTTCAGAAAGTTAAGTGTCTTTTTTTCCCCTTTCACTGACTCCTGTCTGCTGGAGGTCAGAATGGTTTTGATGTTTTTCAGGGAGCACACCACGGGGAGAGGTTTATGTGCCCCTGATTCGAGCTGTGCCCCTTTGCTGTCCCCCTTTGGGCAGGGTGACACTGCTGTCACACGCTGGGGCACAGAAAGGCACAGACACTCCTTTGTCAGGAGCACTGCCCTGCTGCCCAGAGCAGCTCCAGTCTGCTCCCTCTGTCTCGGGCAGCACTTTGGGTCCCTCCTGTGCCTCCCTGAGCTGAGCAAGGGCAGATTGTCCTCACTGCAGTTCCAAAAAGGGACACTGAGCCCTGCAGGGGGACAGCAGCTCTGAAAGGGACACTCGGTGCCACAGACACAGCCAGAGCAGCAGGGATTGAATTATCATCAGCAAAGCTACCTAGCAAACACTGCTGGGACAATGTGGCCCTTCCTTTCCTCCCCTGCCTTTGGCCAGCTGATGTTCCTCCTGCAGAGGGATTTGATTTTTTTCAGGTTCAGGATGCAAATCTGGCTGATTTGAAAGAGGCCTTGGAGGACATCTGATGTTTCTGAGAGTCCTGGCTATCAAAGGTCAAATTCTCACAGACTTCTTTGGGTCTCTGCTCTTCCTCAGGGCTAATATTGCAGCAGGGAAGAATAAAAGGCCCTTTCCAACTTTAGGAGCTAAAATAAATGAACTGAACAGAAAGAAATTTATAAACTTAATTTTAGAAATATTAGGGGTTGAATTTCATGAACTTCTTGGCCTTAGGAACGATTTCCAAGCAGGTGCTGCACAGGCAGAAAATGTTTTAAATGTGATGTGTGCACCCAGATCCTCTGCAGCGCCTGGAGGGGACCCCCAGCACTTGTGGGGTCACCCCTGGGGCTCCAGCTCTGAGCGGGGCTGTCCCTGTGACACTGGAGCCTGGAGGGGCATTTGGGGGCTGCATTTGTAACGGGGTGTGAGCAGCACTGCTGCCTCAGGGAGCCCTCAGGCCATGGCAGTGACAGCACTTCCAGTTCTGGGGAGCAGAGGGGCTCTGTCCCATCCCCTGCAGACACAGCCCTGTGCTCAGCATTTCCCGATTTTGGGAAGCAGAGGGGTCCTGTCCCATCTCCTCAAACACAGCCCTGTGCTTCTCAGCATTTCCCAGTTCTGGGGAGCAGAGGGGTCCTGTCCCATCTCTGCAAACACATCCCTGTGCTGCTCAGCATTTCCCAATTTTGGGAAGCAGAGGGGTCCTGTCCCATCTCTGCAGACACAGCCCCTGCTGCTCACAGCTCTGCACACACAACACCCACAGTTGCTGCTCTGACAGGTGAATTTGTACACCGTGTAGAAATGAACCAACAG
>NW_026628124.1:0-3011 GCF_030028575.1 Malurus melanocephalus
CCCAGTGCTCCCAGTACCACAGGCACTTGCTGAGCTCCCGGTGCACCTGCGGGGACACCAGTATAAACCAGTTCACACCAGTAACACCAGTAACCACCAGTTCACACCAGTAACCTCCAGTTCACACCAGTAACACCAGTATCCACCAGTTCACACCAGTAACACCAGTAACATCCCAGTTCACACCAGTAACACCAGTATCCACCAGTTCACACCAGTAACACCAGTAACCTCCCAGTGCTGCAGGCACTTGCTGAGCTCCTGGTGCACCTGGGGGGACACCAGTATACACCAGTAACACCAGTAACCTACCAGTTCACACCAGTAACCACCAGTAAGCACCAGTAACACCAGCAACCTCCCAGTTCACACCAGTAACACCAGTAACCTCCCAGTGACCACCAGGAACCTCCCAGTTCACACCAGTAACACCAGTAACCTTCCAGTTCACACCAGTAACCACCAGTAAGCACCAGTAACACCAGTAACCTCCAGTTCACACCAGTTACACCAGTATACACCAGTAACACCAGTAACCACCAGTAACACCAGTAACCTCCCAGTTCACACCAGTAACCTCCCAGTGCTGCAGGCACTTGCTGAGATCCCGGTGCACCTGCGGGAGACACCAGTATGCACCAGTTACCTCCCAATTCACACCAGTATCCACCAGTAACCTCCCAGTTCACACCAGTAAGCTCCCAGTGCTGCAGGCACTTGCTGAGCTCCCGGTGCACCTGGGGAGACACCAGTATACACCAGTTCACACCAGTATGCACCAGTAACACCAGTAACCTCCCAGTGACCACCAGGAACCTCCCAGTTCACACCAGTAACACCAGTAACCTTCCAGTTCACACCAGTAACACCAGTAACACCAGTAACCTCCCAGTTCACAGAAGTAACACCAGTAACATCAGTAACCATCAGTAACCTCCCAGTTCACACCAGCAACCACCAGTAACCTCCTAGCTCACACCAGTAACCTCCCAGTTAACACCAGGAACCTCCCAGTTCACACCAGGAACACCAGTCCACACCAGGAACCTCCCAGTTCACACCAGGAACCTCCCAGTTCACACCAGGAACACCAGTTCACACCAGTACCACCAGTAACCTCCCAGTACACACCAGTAACCACCAGGAACCTCCCAGTGACCCCCAGTAACACCCAGTGACACCCAGTCCCGCAGGCACTTGCTGAGCTCCCGGTGCACCTGGGGAAAGACCAGTATGCACCAGTTCACACCAGTAACCTCCAGTTCACACCAGTATGCAGCAGTTCACACCAGTAACACCAGTAGCCTTCCAGTTCACAGCGGGAACCTCCCAGTTCACACCAGTAACACCAGTAACCACCAGTAACGCCAGTAACACCAGTTCACACCAGTTCACACCAGTAACTTCCCAGTTCACACCAGTAACCTCCCGGTGACCCCCAGTAACCTCCCAGTGCCCCCCAGTGCTCCCAGTGGCGCAGGCACTTGCTGAGCTCCCGGTGCACCTGAGAGGACACCAGTATACACCAGTAAACACCAGTATGCACCAGTTCACACCAGTATGCACCAGTAACCTCCCAATTCACAGCAGTAACCACCAGTAACCTCCCAGTTCACACCAGTAACCTCCCAGTTCACACCAGTAACACCAGTAACACCAGTAACCTTCCTAGCTCACACCAGTAACCTCCCAGTGCCCCCCAGTGCTCCCAGTGCCGCAGGCACTTGCTGAGCTCCCGGTGCACCTGGGGAGACACCAGTATGCAGCAGTTCACACCAGTAACACCAGTAACACCAGTAACCTTCCAGTTCACACCAGTAACCTCCCAGTTCACACCAGTAACACCAGTAACCACCAGTTCACACCAGTAACCACCAGGAACCTCCCAGTTCACACCAGTAACACCAGTTCACACAAGTAACACCAGTAACCTCCCAGTTCACACCAGTAACACCCAGTGCCCCCCAGTGCTCCCAGTGCTGCCGGCACTTGCTGAGCTCCCGGTGCACCTGGGGAGACACCAGTATAAACCAGTTACCTCCCAGTTCACACCAGTATGCACCAGTTCACACCAGTTCACACCAGTAACCTCCCGGTGCTCCCAGTGCCTCCCAGTGCTCCCAGTGCCGCAGGCACTTGCTGAGCTCCCGGTGCACCTGGGGGGACACCAGTATACACCAGTTCACACCAGTATGCACCAGTTCACACCAGTAACACCAGTAACCTCGCAGTGACCACCAGGAACCTCCCAGTTCACACCAGTAACACCAGTGACCCCCAGTGCCTCCCAGTGCTCCCAGTGCCGCAGGCACTTGCAGAGCTCCCAGTGCACCTGCGGGGAGACACCAGTATACACCAGTAACCACCAGTATGCACCAGTTACCTTCCATTTCACACCAGTAACACCAGTAACCACCCAGTTCACACCAGTAACCACCCAGTTCACACCAGTAACACCAGTATGCATCAGTATGCACCAGTTAACACCAGTATCCACCAGCAACACCAGTAACACCAGTATCCACCAGCAACACCAGTAACACCAGTAACAGCAGTAACACCAGTAACACCAGTAACCACCAGTAACACCAGTATACACCAGTTCGCACCAGTAACACCAGTAACACCAGTATACACCAGTTCGCACCAGTAACACCAGTAACACCAGTAACGCCAGTAACACCAGTAACGCCAGTAACACCAGTAACGTCCCAGTTGACACCAGTAACCTCCCAGTTTATACCAGTAACCTCCCAGTGACCCCCAGGAACCTCCCAGTTCACACCAGTAACACCAGTAACACCAGTAACCTCCCAGTTCACACCAGTAACCTCCCAGTTCACACCAGTAACACCAGTCCATCCCAGTCCATCCCAGTCCATCCCAGTCCATCCCAGTCCATCCCAGTTCACACCAGTTCACACCAGTCCATCCCAGTCCATCCCAGTTTATCCCAGTACCTTTTTCTGCAGCGCGCAGTGGAACAGGAAGATGAAGGTGCCCATCCCAGT
>NW_026628125.1:0-3068 GCF_030028575.1 Malurus melanocephalus
TGGCCATGAATCCAGCTAGATGGCCATGAATCCAGCTAGATGGCCATGACATTTTTCACCAGGAGGGTGGTAAAGACTGGCACAGAGAGGTGGTGGGTGYCCCATCCCTGGAAATGCTCRGGGTGGGTCGGATGGAGCTCAGAGCTCTAGGGGAAGGTATCCCTGCCCACGGTAGGTGTTTGGAACAGGATGACTTTGAAAGGTCCCTTCTCTCCCAAACCAAGCTGTGACCTTTTCCATGATCCCATAAAAGCAGTCAGGTGGTCACAATGGCGAGGGGGAGGTACAAAGGAGCTGTGCCTCACCAGAAGCTGAAGGGAGGGATAACCCCTCTGTTATCCCAGAGCTCCCAGCCCAGCAGCTCATGCCCAGGATATTCAAAGGGCCCTGTCCCAGTGCCAAGCACGCAGCTCCTGTGACAAGGGAGCTTTGTCTCGCATCCCCTCTGCCTCCCAGCACATGGGAAACTGCAGAAATTCCCTTGCTGAGGAGAATAACTAAGCTGAGTAACTTGGAATTACAGGCTTTCAAGGTTAGTTTGCTGCTAGAGCCAAGACATATTTCCAGAGCTTCTCAGGACTGAAAACAACCTCCTACTTTTAATGACTTGCCTTTTATCTTTAATAAGGGATTAGGAGCTATTTTTCCAGCTAATACCTTAAAATCCAGATAATCATAAAAGCAATCAGTAATACCCAATATATGTTAATTACTCATTTTCTTCTCGTCTCTGGCTGCCCTGCTGTCACTCAGGACCATTAATTTGTCTATAATAAGGCTGCAAATCAAAACCAACAAAAGGCTTCAGGTCCTCTGGGGAGTCACAGGTTTAGACTTGAGGGATTAACCCCAGATTACATCTGCGACAACAGCAAGGAAAACAACATTATGGCCAAAGAGGTGCTGAACTATCCCACCAGCCACTTACCTACTCCTGGACCTGCTCAATTCCCACAGGAGTCAGGCAAAGCACAAGACCAATGTAAAATAAGGTAACGAGGCACTGGACAAACTTGGCAGCACTAAGGGGAGCCAAAGTTGCACTCAGCAAGTTATTCCCAGTGCAATGTGACTCTAAAACAATTTGAAGTTTTCCACACTAAATTACTCTGGCCTTTCCAAAGGGAATTTACAGGAATAGCAGGTGTAGAAGACTTCCATTCAATAATGATGCTGATCAGCACACTGCTCACACAGGTAATACCTGTGACTGCTCACACAAGAGGAATTCACAGTTCCTTGGATGTCATCAATGTGAAGGGTGCCTTGGATTTATCAGAATATTATTTAGGGTCGTAAGGAAAAATTGAAGAGGAGCAAGGACAGATGTACCTATTTGGAATTCTGTCCAGCATTTATGTTCTGCCCTCCCTGCACAGTCATTTCTTCCATTCCCAAGTCCTGAATGGCTCTACACTGTCCTGAAAGGAGCTAAATCAACCTCTTTTCATTGTGTTCCTGCACATTTTCCCATTCCTGCATCTCTCAAAGCCATAGTATCACAGTCCTGGCTGTCTCACAAACACACACATCCCATCCAGGTGATCTCCTGCCACCCCAAACACCTTCCCTGTAATCTCCACAGCCAGAGTCACGTACCAGCAGCAATCATCTGGTTGTCAGCTCTATTAATAGAGGCTCTGGTGCAGGCAGCCCCGTGGCCAGGGCTGCTCCCAGCTCACGTAACACGGGCCGTGTCTGCTGTGTCTGCAGCGTGACGTGCCCATCCTGCTCCTGCCTCATCCCAAAGCACACACAAGATGTCAGCACCCACCAATAACCCAGAGACAA
The DNA here is from genome assembly GCF_030028575.1 of Malurus melanocephalus. Taxonomy (NCBI): domain Eukaryota; kingdom Metazoa; phylum Chordata; class Aves; order Passeriformes; family Maluridae; genus Malurus; species Malurus melanocephalus. Next base: position 1,792 of record NW_026628125.1, read on the forward strand.
TAACCAAGGCTCTCACAGGAAAACAGCTTCACCAGAGAAAGTGCTGCCCCATCCCTGGAAGTGTCCAAGAACAGGTTGGACAGGGCTTGGAGCASCCTGGGAYAGTGGAAGGTRCCCCTGCCCATGGCAGAGGGTGGAACTGGATGAGCTCTAAGTTCCCTTCCATGATTCTATGAACAGTGAACAGAAAATACATGTTTGATTCCAAAAACTTGAGCGAATCAAATGGCTTAATCCAAAGGAGAATCACAAATTAATAATTTCAGCCCAAACCACACAAATGTGCTTATCCGTTTTCTTACATTCTATAGGGCAGAGGGAATATTACTGTCAGTTTACATCATTAAATTATTCAGTTCATTAAAGAACTTCAATATGATGTGACAACAGGAGAGGTTGTTTCTTTCTTCAGAATTGTGAGCTAAAAAAACGGTGGGAAGATGAGAACTAAGGAGAATAGGGAACTCAGCTAGCTCATTAGTTTGGATAATGCTCCCTTCATTCCTAAAGGGAGAAAACCCAAACACCAAGTAGTTGCATCAATACCAATAAAGGCAGCCTTCTCCTTGAATATAATTTCAACTTCCATCCTCAGAGAATTTGAAAAAGGAAGTCCTCTCCATCTCCAGGTCTATACCAGCATGAACACCTGACCTTGCCCATCTAACACACAAAACTTAGGGTGCTGGATACCTGTACATTACAATAATAAATTACACCAAGTGTTATAAATTCTATCAAAATGGTACAGTAGATTCAGGGTGAAAGAAATAGTGAAGGCAAATCAAGTGTCCTTAAGAAAATCATGAAAATTATCTAGCCAGATTAAATCCATTATTTAAATTAAAGTTCCCCACTGGCTGATTCAAATGAAGCATGATTTCTTTTACTGCCTTTTTTTTTTAAAGGCAAACCAGGCTCATGGATGAGGTGTCTCATACATTACTTCACCCACTGAGCTAAATTCTCCAGAGTGAGGTGCACATTTTCCTGGCTTCAGGAAAAAAACAATGACCCCAGTGAAGAAGGTAAGAGCAGTGTGAAAATGAGAGGCAGCACTGAATCACAGAATTGCCTGGGTTGGAAAAGACCTTTAAAAACTTTGCAGTAGGGGAAGGAATTCCCTAAGAATGTGCAATACACCAGCCAAGGCACACGTGGATCCAGCTCAGCCTTTCTGGATTGCACAATTGTACCTGATTTATTTGTGTACACTCACCAAGAAGGGATTTGTATACTTCTTCCCAAAATCTTGGCTTAAAGAGGATTGAATTTGG
>NW_026628126.1:0-3067 GCF_030028575.1 Malurus melanocephalus
GTTTGGCTGAGGAGGATCTGCTTGTGCTGTTTGACTGGAGCCTCCCTGAGCTGCGAGGAGCAGTGGGAATTGGTGCAAAAAATGGTGCAAAAATTGGTAAAAATTGGCACAAAAATTAGTGAAAATTGGTGTAAAAATTTGTACAAAAATTGGTAAAAATTGATACAAAAATTGGTGCAAAAATTGGTAAAAATTGGTGAAAAAATTGGTAAAAAGTGGTGTAAAAATTGATGCAAAAATTCCTCTTGTGGAGGATGAGTTTTTCATCTGGAAAACTTTCTCCTTCCCTGTAAATTCACTGAGGAAGAGGAGGAAGAGGAGGAGGAGGATGTTCCCAAGGATTTTGTGATATAAACGTGGCTTCAGCAGAAGCTTTTTTGTCCCTCAGCAGAATTATTAATTAACTCAAAAATATTACAGCGATGGGGGATTTTGCATTGATAAATGCAGATTATCCCAGTTTGGCTGGAACCTGAAAATTTCAGTTTCTAAACCAGAGTAAAACCATGTTTGTGCTTTATTTTGGGCAGTGCAGAGTTTGTGCTTCCTCCCCCTACCCTCCCATCATCCTTATCCACATTCCTATTGCTTGAAAAAAATATGGAAATATTTAATTTTTTCTCCTTACCTTGATATATTTAATTATTACTTTTAAAATGCTGTCACAGAGCGGGTTCAGAATCAGCAGATTCGCGTTCCAATTCCCTGACACAATTTGAAACAGCAAATTCGATAAAAATCTCTTATCTCAGTGCATTAAACATTCACCCACGGGTGGATTGAGCCTTTCCTGGCTGAGTTTTTGGAAAAAGCACCAAAAAAATTGGTTGGAAATTGTGTGTAAAAACTCCAGGGAATTTTTTTTTGTTTTGATGCCACCCCATCTTCTTTCAGGCTCAGGATTTTGCAGATCCAGGGCAGAAATCACTGCTGGCAATTCCCGAGCTCTCCTCTTTATTATCCCCCCCCAAATATTTGGAAGCTGAAGTCGTTAATGTCGGCTGGAATGCGGAACAGGCGATCCCAAAAACATCTTGATGAAATTAGAGGGGAGGTGGAGGGGAGGAGGGCTGGAACAAAGAGCCCGTTGAGAGCTGGCACTGCCCGGGCTGGGAATGAATGGTTCTGCAGCCAAAGGGGTGGCAGAGCCTCCTGCACGGGGACAGAGCCACCCCAGGGACACAAAGGGGTGGCTGTTCCTGTGGTGGGGGCTCAGAGAGGCCTTTTGGGGTGGGGAGAGGGTGGAGATGCTGGGGGTGCAGGTTCAACATCCCTGAGAGATTGTGGGGTGACTCCCTTGGGTGCTTTTCCAGGCTCAGAGAGGCCTTTTGGGGTGGGGAGGGGATGGAGATGCTGGGGATGCAGGTTAAACATCTATGATAATTCCTGGGATGATTTCTTTTGGGTTCTCCTGGTGCTTTTCCAGGTTCAGAGCGGCCTTTTGGGGTGTGGAGAGGATGGAAAAGGGCAGGAGTTCCTGGGGGTGCAGCTTAAACACCCCTGAGAGCTCCTGGGGTGACTCCCTTGGGTGCTTTTCCAGGTTCAGAGCAGCCTCCTTGGGGTGGGAAGAGGATGGAGAGGGGCAGGAGGTCCTCGGGGTGCATGTTAAACATCTGTGATAATTCCTGGGATGATTTCCTTTGAGTGTTCCTGGTGCTTTTCCAGGTTCAGAGTGGCCTTTTGGGGTGGGGAGAGGATGGAGAAGGGCAGGAGGTCCTGGGGGTGCAGGTTTAACATCCCTGAGAGCTCCTGGCATGACTCTCCTGGGTGCTTTTCCAGGTTCAGAGAGGCCTTTTGGGGTGGGGAGGGGCAGGAGATGCTGGGGGTGCAGGTTAAACATCTGTGAAAATTCCTGGGATGATTTCCTTTGGGTGCTGCTGGTGCTTTTCCAGGCTCAGAGCAGCCTCTTTGGATGGGAGAAGGATGGAAAGGAGCAGGAGATGCTGGGGGTGCAGGTTAAACATCTGTGATAATTCCTGGGATGATTTCCTTTTGGTGCTCCTGGTGCTTTTCCAGGCTCAGAGCAGCTTTTTGGGGTGGGGAGGGGATGGACATGTTGGGGATGCAGATTAAACACCCCTGAGAGCTCCTGGGGTGACTCCCTTGGGTGCTTTCCCAGGCTCAGAGCAGCCTCCTTGGGGTGTGGAGAGGATGGAGAAGGGCAGGAGGTCCTGGGGGTGCAGCTTAAACACCCCTGACAATTCCTGGGATGATTTCCCTGGGTGCTTTTCTGGGCTCAGAGCAGCCTCTTGGGCAGGAGAAGGGGCAGGAGATGCTGGGGGTGCAGGTTAAACATCTGTGATAATTCCTGGGATGACTACTTTGGGTGCTGCTGGTGCTTTTCCAGGTTCAGAGCAGCCTCTTTGGATGGGAGAAGGATGGAAAGGGGGAGGAGATGCTGGGGGGTGCAGGTTAAACACCCCTGACAGCTCCTGGGAGGATTTCCCTGAGTGCTCCTCGTGCTTTTCCAAGCTTAGTGCAGCCTCCTTGGGCTGGCGAGGAGCAGGAGATGCTGGGGGTGCAGGTTAAACATCTGTGATAATTCCTGGAATGATTTCCTTTGGGTGCTGCTGGTGCTTTTCCAGGTTCAGAGCAGCCTCCTGGGGCTGGGGGAAGGATGGAGAAGGGCAGGAGATGCTGGGAGTGCAGGTTAAACCCTATAAAAATGAGAAAATTCCTATGAAAATGGGAAAATTGCTGTGAAAATGGGAAAATTCCTATGAAAATGGGAAAATTCCTACGAAAATGGGAAAATTCCTACAAAAATGGGAACATTTCTGTGAAAATTTCTACGTAATATGGTAAAACTCTGTATTTTCAGGCCTCATATCTCACGTTTTTAAGAAATTTCCGTCTCTAGATCTTTCCTGCTTGCGCCCATCTGCAATTCCAGTTTATGGACATTGCTCTGGGTACAGTGTGACCCCAAAATTTGGGGTTTAACTGAGTCTGAATTCCTTGGGGCTGCCCCCTACTCACTTCCTCTCCTTCCCAGCACCTTCCCCAATTGATTTTCATTTCTTTTTTTTCTTTGCAGAGTAAGGAAGTGGGGCTGCAGCTCCAGGAG
>NW_026628127.1:0-2941 GCF_030028575.1 Malurus melanocephalus
GGGGACAGCGGGGACAGAGCGGGGACAGCGGGGACAGAGCGGGGATAGAGCGGGGACAGCAGGGACAGGGCATGGGGACAGCGGGGACAGAGCGGGGACCCCCGGGGACAGTGGGAACAGCACCCGGGGAGGGGACAGAGGGTCACAGCCCCCCCAGATGGGGACAGGGGGTGACGGGGAGGGGACAGGGGGGAAGGGGACGATTCCCACATGGGACGCGCCCCCCCCACCCGCAGCTCCCGCGTGGGGTGACACGGGTGGCACAGGGACATGGGGTGGCACCGCGGCTGGGGTGGCACAGGTGGCACAGGGACATGGGGTGGCACCGCGGCTCGGGGTGGCACAGGTGGCACAGGGACATGGGGTGGCACCGCGGCTCGGGGTGGCACAGGTGGCACAGGGACATGGGGTGGCACCGCGACTCGGGGTGGCACAGGTGGCACAGGGACATGGGGTGGCACCGCGACTCGTGGTGGCACAGGTGTCACAGGGTGTCACAGGTGGCACGGAACGGCTCAGGGTGGCACAGGTAGCACGGGATAGCAGCGAGGGGGCCCAGAGTGGGGACAGCGTGGGGACACGGGCGCTGCCACCCGGCCCAGCACGGGGACGCTCGTGTGGCCGCCGCGGTGACCGGAGCCGCTCGGTGGGGAGGGGCCACCGCGTCCCCCGGTCACGGCGACAGTGACGGTGACAGCGAGGGGGGCCGGGGGGGCACAGACGTCACCAGCGCTGCTGTGACCTTGGGGAGGGCGATTGTCACCTTCCTGCGCTCCGCCACCCCCGTGGGGACCCTCAGGGACCCCCACCCTGGGGACAGCCACCTCCCCGTGTCACTCGTGGGGACAAGGGACCAGAGCCACGCTGCGGGTGCCACCCCCTGGGCCACCTGTCACCCCCAGGTCCCCGTGTCGCCCTGCCCTGAGGGGGACACAGCCCCAGGAGCCACCAGGGCCACCCCACGGGTGACAGGGTGGTCTCGGGGACCCTCGGGACCGTCACCCACGGGTGCTGCTGGCCCTGGGGACACCCGGAACGGGGGAGGGGACACCGGGGGGGCTCAGGAGGGGACCGCCACGCCACCCCCCCCCCAATTGGGGACAGACCCGCGGCGGGAGCGACACGCGCGCTCACGTGGGGGACACGCGTGTGACGCCCCCGCGCGCACCCAGGGGCGCTGCCACCCGCGTGTGACACCCCCGCAGTGTCACCCCCCTGTCCCCCCGCGCGCTCAGGTGTGCCACACGCGGCCCAGGTGTGTCACACGCGTGTGCCACGCGGGCGCCGCCCCCCTGCCCGTGTCCCCCACGTGTCCCCCACGTGTCCCCACGCGTGTCCCCACGCACGTGGGGCCCCCTCGGCCGCCCCCGCCCCCCGGGGACCCCCCCCACGCGCCGCACGTGCCGCAGGTGGGCGCGGGGACACGGGACACGTGAGCTGCCAGCGACACAGGTGAGGGGGTGGCACCTGCCGAGGGGACCCGGCGACAATGCGGGTGACACCTGCGGCGCCCCCGCCGGGTTGGGGACAGCACGGACTCTCTGTCACCCCCCCCGGTGACACCGGGCTGAGGGTGACACCCCCCGGTGACATCCCGGGACAGGGACTTGAGGGGGGCTCGGTGTCCCCACCCCGAGGGGACATGAGGGGACAAGGTTGGGGACACCTGCGGGGCCTTGGGGACAGTCACAGGTGTCCCTTGAGGTGGGAGTAAGGAGGGGGGGGGCTTAGAGCAGGATGGGGGGACCCCAAAGTGCGGTGTCAGGGTTTGGGGGGTCCGCGGGTGGATCGGGGGTCTCATTTTGGGGTTTGAGGGGTCCCAGGTTGGGATTTGGCCGTCCCTGATTAAGGGGTCCCCGTTTGGAGTTTGGAGGTCCCGGTTTGGGGCTCGGGGGTCCCAGTTTGAGGGTCCCATTTTGGGGTTCAAGGGTCCCCGTTTGGGGTTTCGGGTTTCTGGTTTGAGGGTCGCGGTTTGGGGTTTGGCGGTCCGGGTTTGGGGTTTTTGGGGATCCCTCTCGGGGATCGCAGGGGATCCCGTTTTGGGGTTTGAGGGTCCCGGTTTGGGGGTCCCGGTTTGGGGTTAGGGGTTCCCGGTTTGGGGTTTTCGGGGGTCCCTCTCGGGGGTCGCGGGGGGTCCCGGTTTAGGGTTTGGGGGTCCCGGTTTGGGGTTAGGGATTCCCGGTTTGGGGTTTATTGGGGGTCCCTCTCGGGGGTCCCAGTTTGAGGGTCCCAGTTTGGGGTTTACGGGTCCCTCTCGGGGGTCGCGGGGGGTCCCGGTTTAGGGTTTGGGGGTGCCAGTTTGGGGTTAGGGGTTCCCGGTTTGGGGTTTGAGTGTCTCGCTTTGGGGGTCCCGGTTTGGGGTTTGGGGTTCCCAGTTTGGGATTTTTGGGGGTCCCTCTCGGGGGTCGCGGGGGTCTCGCGGCCGGGGGGTCACTCACAGCGCCCGCAGCTTGACCCAGACCTTCCTGCCGGGCAGGGCCTTGGTGTCCAGCGGGGACGGGCACCCTCCGGCCGCGTCCAGCGCGCCGCGCTCCCGCTCCAGCCCCGGGAGGCTCCGCGGCGGCTCCATCGCCCCTGGGCACCGGAGCGAGCGCGGCTCAGCCCGGCCGGGCCCGGTACCGGGGCCGCTGCCCCCCGCAGCCCCCGGTCCCTCCTGAATCCCCCCGGTCCCCGCCGCCTCCCCCGGCCCCGGTAGCGCCCGCAGCCCCGGCGGCTCCCCCGGCCCGTTGTCCCCCCGCCTCCCGGTAGCCGGCGGCTGCGCAGGCAGCACCGGAGCCAAGATGGATCCGGGCACCGGGGGTGGGAGCGGCGGCAGGGGAGAACCGGGGAAGGGAGAGCCGGGGAGGGAGGGCCGGGATGCGAGAACCGGGAGAAGCGGTGAGGGAGAACCGGGATGGGAAAACCGGGATGGGAAAACCGGGAGAACCGGGAAAGGAAGAAC
>NW_026628128.1:0-3054 GCF_030028575.1 Malurus melanocephalus
TCTTTTAAATAGGTGGAAGACATATTTACCTTATCAAAACAGAGATATCCATAGCACAAGTATTTAATCTGAGTTTGCAACACTCAAACCCCTTTGGGATCATTCAAGAAAAATAGCAATCTTTTTGAAAAATTCATTTCAGCATATTGTAAATGCAAAAAATAAAGGAAAAATGTTTTCATCCTTAATGAGCTATTTCTCCTTCCATAATACTCTGAGTCTATTTTTTAGTGAAAAACTGCTGACATGCAAAATGATGAGTTTTTTTCCAGATTGTTAAACTTACAGGACCAGAAGGTAAATTGTAGTGTGAGTGTTCTCTCTCTTGTATTTTCCTTTGTGTTTGTGACATGTGGCATTGCCTTTTGCCTTCCAATATGCTGCAGATCAAACTTACTGAGGCCCTTAATTCCCATAATACTTTCTCTGTTTCTTCCCTGCTTCTTCTTTCATATTAATCCCCTCTCTAAACTTGACTTTTGCTTAAAGCCCATCAGAGCTTTATTCCATTGATTATAAGTGTGTGGAAAGATGACTGAGAGTACAATTAGAGGAAACTGAGAATTCATATTTACACCTTTATAGGAGTTATAACAGTACAGAAATTATTGGGTAAAATACAGTTGCTGCTCTCTTTTTTGGCATGCCCAAAAATGATTCCATGATGGTTCCTCATGTTCACAAAATGCAGCTGTAAGCAGCAGCTAAAGGAGATGGAATGGAGGGTGGAGTTGAATGGAGACACTGCAGCCAGGCTCTGTTGAAATCCTTGCGGGGAGAGGAACTCGGTACTTTGCAGCTGATAAACCACAGCCCCTGCCAGCCTGGGGAGATAGGGGAAGGTGTCCTCCTGCTGGGCCAACAGTGGTGGTAAAATCACTCTCCTCAGATGAACTTGGTTCATTATAGCCAAATTGTAGTATAAACACACTCCTCCATCCCAAAGTTACCTGTCTCCAAGTTATTATCACCTCACCAGGTGTGTGCTTTATATTCCTTTTGACTGTATCTTTAAAAGCAAAGTGAAACAATTTTATACCAAGCAGTAACAAAGACGTGGGTGACGAGAGTCACTCAAGCTCCACCTAAACACAAAGAAATAATATAAAAGTAAATCGAGAATGGGGGAAAAGTTAGGGAAGACTCCACTCTAACTGCTAGCATCAGTCAGTGGGCTGGACCTGACTTCTCCCCCATAGCCTATTGGGACAGAATCATACTCTGCAGGCTGAATACTTTTATTAGGGATTAGAACTTTTCTGTGTAATTGCTTTGAATATATTTTTGTGGTCAAATGCTATCACCGTCATGCTTTGCACCTTAACATATCACCATATTTTTATTAATAAGGTGTGTTGCTCCAAAAATTTTTAATGTGAGTCCTTCATGGGCACTAACATTTGCCAGCAGCAGGTAACATAAAGACCTGCTGAGGACTCTCCCTTATCCAGGCATATTTTCCTGACTAAATCAGGTCAGTCTTACCACCCCCCAATCCAACAGGACTGCTCAGGGAAGTGTCCCCTAACAGGATGCTGACACTGGTTGGGTACAAGGGTCTCAGCTTATCCTGGGGCATTGACAGACAAACACTAAAGGTCAAGGAAACTGCCCTCTTCACATGACAAAGTATGAAGTGAAAACTTATATACTTAACAAATCTACACACATAATTAACTGAGACCTTCTCAGAACAAAGGTCTCTGTATTTCTTTTATCTTTCTTTCCAATATTTAATTAATTACTCCAGTTTTTAACATTATTCAACTTTCTTATATTCTCCTTTAAAGATTTCTTAAAGACATTTCCTCAAGACTAACTTAATTATTGATTGGTACTCAGCAACTGGCAAGCATCAACAATCCCTTTGCAGTGTTTTTTCTCCCTTATTCTTCTCATCCTTACAATTAATAATATTCTTGAATGTTCTTCAAAGAAACAAAAAAAAAAGTACATAAACAAGAACTAAAATGTATAAACCAATCACTAAATATGCACAGAACTGTTCCTGCTTTTTTCTTTCTAATACCTGCCTTCATATTTATATCCCTGCAATCTAGACTCTATCTAATTTTTGTCTTCTGAACTTCTTACTACACAAGACAGAGGAAAACTTATCATCCAACTCATCGAATTACCAAACTTTTATTGCACTCCTCACTTACTATCATGATATGAGCATCTAGTATTAACATTTTTAATGATAGAACAGAAAATTTAGTCTCAAATCAAATGGAGAACTTTGTTATCCAGAATTCTCAATACAGTATCCTAAGTAAAAAGTTAACAATTAGTAAATTAATCAATCAATAACAAGTAATCAACATCTTAAATAAACAATTAAAATAAATATTTTCTTTCTCCCTTAGCATTTTAAGCACATGAATTCCATAGTGAAGGCATCCAAGGGCAATAAAAGTTTATTATTAATATGCACGGGTTAAAGGGGATTAGAAAGAGAACAAATCAAAGATATGAAGTGTTTTCATTGCGCCTGCTCCAAGTCACTGCAGAATTTCACTGTCTGTCTTATTTATCAAAAAAAAAGACAAATTACCCTGATTTGATTTTAAAAAAATATAGCAGTGACGAAAAGGAAATAAGTGGCCAGTGTACCTCAGTATTTAATATTGTTTCCCTGTAGATACAATCTTCATTTAAGTTTTGCTATCACACTTCTTCAATAAATAAATAAATAAATAAATAAATAAATAAATAAATAAATAAATAATCAAGACAGAACTTTGTAGAATCACTTCAGCAGTTAAAACTCCTCTTTTTTTCTGTCAACTATAACAATAAAGGTTTACAGCAGCACTAACATCAGTTCAGTCTTATCACACCTTTGGCAATCTGTGCTTCCTGATTTCAAAGAAATGTAATAAAATGGATGGTTATTATATTTTCCTCATTTTTTTTCATAGATCCTAGATATTAATACCAGTAGTAATCAAAAGAYCATCTTGTCTGACCTGTTTTATATCATAAGCCATTACCTTTCCTATAGGTACCTTATTTCCCACCCTGCTGCTTCACCACTTCAATTAAAGTGCA
>NW_026628129.1:0-2999 GCF_030028575.1 Malurus melanocephalus
TCTTTTAAATAGGTGGAAGACATATTTACCTTATCAAAACAGAGATATCCATAGCACAAGTATTTAATCTGAGTTTGCAACACTCAAACCCCTTTGGGATCATTCAAGAAAAATAGCAATCTTTTTGAAAAATTCATTTCAGCATATTGTAAATGCAAAAAATAAAGGAAAAATGTTTTCATCCTTAATGAGCTATTTCTCCTTCCATAATACTCTGAGTCTATTTTTTAGTGAAAAACTGCTGACATGCAAAATGATGAGTTTTTTTCCAGATTGTTAAACTTACAGGACCAGAAGGTAAATTGTAGTGTGAGTGTTCTCTCTCTTGTATTTTCCTTTGTGTTTGTGACATGTGGCATTGCCTTTTGCCTTCCAATATGCTGCAGATCAAACTTACTGAGGCCCTTAATTCCCATAATACTTTCTCTGTTTCTTCCCTGCTTCTTCTTTCATATTAATCCCCTCTCTAAACTTGACTTTTGCTTAAAGCCCATCAGAGCTTTATTCCATTGATTATAAGTGTGTGGAAAGATGACTGAGAGTACAATTAGAGGAAACTGAGAATTCATATTTACACCTTTATAGGAGTTATAACAGTACAGAAATTATTGGGTAAAATACAGTTGCTGCTCTCTTTTTTGGCATGCCCAAAAATGATTCCATGATGGTTCCTCATGTTCACAAAATGCAGCTGTAAGCAGCAGCTAAAGGAGATGGAATGGAGGGTGGAGTTGAATGGAGACACTGCAGCCAGGCTCTGTTGAAATCCTTGCGGGGAGAGGAACTCGGTACTTTGCAGCTGATAAACCACAGCCCCTGCCAGCCTGGGGAGATAGGGGAAGGTGTCCTCCTGCTGGGCCAACAGTGGTGGTAAAATCACTCTCCTCAGATGAACTTGGTTCATTATAGCCAAATTGTAGTATAAACACACTCCTCCATCCCAAAGTTACCTGTCTCCAAGTTATTATCACCTCACCAGGTGTGTGCTTTATATTCCTTTTGACTGTATCTTTAAAAGCAAAGTGAAACAATTTTATACCAAGCAGTAACAAAGACGTGGGTGACGAGAGTCACTCAAGCTCCACCTAAACACAAAGAAATAATATAAAAGTAAATCGAGAATGGGGGAAAAGTTAGGGAAGACTCCACTCTAACTGCTAGCATCAGTCAGTGGGCTGGACCTGACTTCTCCCCCATAGCCTATTGGGACAGAATCATACTCTGCAGGCTGAATACTTTTATTAGGGATTAGAACTTTTCTGTGTAATTGCTTTGAATATATTTTTGTGGTCAAATGCTATCACCGTCATGCTTTGCACCTTAACATATCACCATATTTTTATTAATAAGGTGTGTTGCTCCAAAAATTTTTAATGTGAGTCCTTCATGGGCACTAACATTTGCCAGCAGCAGGTAACATAAAGACCTGCTGAGGACTCTCCCTTATCCAGGCATATTTTCCTGACTAAATCAGGTCAGTCTTACCACCCCCCAATCCAACAGGACTGCTCAGGGAAGTGTCCCCTAACAGGATGCTGACACTGGTTGGGTACAAGGGTCTCAGCTTATCCTGGGGCATTGACAGACAAACACTAAAGGTCAAGGAAACTGCCCTCTTCACATGACAAAGTATGAAGTGAAAACTTATATACTTAACAAATCTACACACATAATTAACTGAGACCTTCTCAGAACAAAGGTCTCTGTATTTCTTTTATCTTTCTTTCCAATATTTAATTAATTACTCCAGTTTTTAACATTATTCAACTTTCTTATATTCTCCTTTAAAGATTTCTTAAAGACATTTCCTCAAGACTAACTTAATTATTGATTGGTACTCAGCAACTGGCAAGCATCAACAATCCCTTTGCAGTGTTTTTTCTCCCTTATTCTTCTCATCCTTACAATTAATAATATTCTTGAATGTTCTTCAAAGAAACAAAAAAAAAAGTACATAAACAAGAACTAAAATGTATAAACCAATCACTAAATATGCACAGAACTGTTCCTGCTTTTTTCTTTCTAATACCTGCCTTCATATTTATATCCCTGCAATCTAGACTCTATCTAATTTTTGTCTTCTGAACTTCTTACTACACAAGACAGAGGAAAACTTATCATCCAACTCATCGAATTACCAAACTTTTATTGCACTCCTCACTTACTATCATGATATGAGCATCTAGTATTAACATTTTTAATGATAGAACAGAAAATTTAGTCTCAAATCAAATGGAGAACTTTGTTATCCAGAATTCTCAATACAGTATCCTAAGTAAAAAGTTAACAATTAGTAAATTAATCAATCAATAACAAGTAATCAACATCTTAAATAAACAATTAAAATAAATATTTTCTTTCTCCCTTAGCATTTTAAGCACATGAATTCCATAGTGAAGGCATCCAAGGGCAATAAAAGTTTATTATTAATATGCACGGGTTAAAGGGGATTAGAAAGAGAACAAATCAAAGATATGAAGTGTTTTCATTGCGCCTGCTCCAAGTCACTGCAGAATTTCACTGTCTGTCTTATTTATCAAAAAAAAAGACAAATTACCCTGATTTGATTTTAAAAAAATATAGCAGTGACGAAAAGGAAATAAGTGGCCAGTGTACCTCAGTATTTAATATTGTTTCCCTGTAGATACAATCTTCATTTAAGTTTTGCTATCACACTTCTTCAATAAATAAATAAATAAATAAATAAATAAATAAATAAATAAATAAATAATCAAGACAGAACTTTGTAGAATCACTTCAGCAGTTAAAACTCCTCTTTTTTCTGTCAACTATAACAATAAAGGTTTACAGCAGCACTAACATCAGTTCAGTCTTATCACACCTTTGGCAATCTGTGCTTCCTGATTTCAAAGAAATGTAATAAAATGGATGGTTATTATATTTTCCTCATTTTTTTCATAGATCCTAGATATTAATACCAGTAGTAATCAAAAGACCATCTTGTCTGACCTGTTTTATATCATAAGCCATTACCTTTC
>NW_026628130.1:0-2933 GCF_030028575.1 Malurus melanocephalus
TGGGAAAAAATGGGAAAAAATGGGAAAAAAAAATTGGGAAAAAAATTCCCAAAATGAAAAAAAACCAAAAAAATTCCCAAATTTCCCCCAAATTCCCCCTCAAAATCCCCAAAATTCCCTCAAATCAGCTCCAAAAAACCTCAAAAATCCCAGAAAAGTTCCCAAAAATCCCCCAAAATTAACCCAAAATTCCCCCAAAAAATCCCAAATTTTCCCAAAATTACCCAAAAATTCCCAAAATTCCCAAATTTTCCCCAAATTCCCCCTAAAGATCCCCAAAAATCCCCTTAAATTTTTCAAAAAATCCCCAAAAAATTCCCCAAAATCCCCCCAAAACCCCCCTAAAATTCCCAAAAAAATCCCAAATTTTCCCAAAATTCCAAAAATTCCCAAAGTTCCCAAAATTCCCTCAAATCAGCTCCAAAAAACCTCAAAAATCCCAGAAAAGTTCCCAAAAATCCCCCCAAAATTACCCCAAAATTCCCCAAAAAAATCCAAAATTTTTCCAAAATCTCCAAAATTCCCAATTTTTCCCAAAATTCCCATTTTTTTGGGAATTTCTCACCGTCCTTTTTGATTTTCTCGTTGAGGTTGTTGATGTAAATGGTGTGGTTGGGCCGCGCCTCCTGAACCGCCATCCCAAAATCTGTGGGGCAGAGACAGAAATCTGTGGGGCAGAGAAATCTATGGGGCAGAGACACCAAAATCTATGGGGCAGAGAAAAATCTATGGGGCAGAAAGAGAAATGTGTGGGGCAGAGACACCAAAATCTGTGGGGCAGAGGCACAAAAATCTATGGGGCAGAGAGAAATCTATGGGGCAGAGACACAAATCTATGGGGCAGAAGGAAAATGTGTGGGGCAGAGAAATCTATGGGGCAGAGACACAAAATCCCCAAAATCTATGGGGCAGACAGAAATGTGTGGGGCAGAGAGAAAGGAATCTAAGGGGCAGAGACCCAAAAATCTGTGGGGCAGAGATCTATGGGGCAGAGAAATCTACGGGGCAGAGACAGAAATGTGTGGCGCAGAGGAGATTGGGACCCATTAAACACCAAAATCTATGGGGCAGAGAAATCTATGGGGCAGAGAAATCTATGGGGCAGAGAAATCTATGGGGCAGAAAAAAATCTATGGGGCAGAAACAAAAATGTGTGGGGCAGAGAGAGAAATCCCTAAAATCGATGGGGCAGAGACCCAAAATCCCAAAAATGTGTGGGGCAGAGACACCAAAATCAATGGGGCAGGGAAATCTATGGGGCAGAGAGAGAAAAATCTATAGGGCAGAAGGAAAATGTGTGGGGCAGAAAAATCTATGGGGCAGAGACACCAAAATCTATGGGGCAGAGGAATCTATGGGGAAGAAACCCAAAAATCTGTGGGGCAGAGATCTATGGGGCAGAGAGATCTATGGGGCAGAAACAAAATCTATGGGGCAGAGAGAGAAATGTATGGGGCAGAGACACAAAAATCTATGGGGCAGAGACACAAAAATCTATGGGGCAGAGGGAGAAAATCTATGGGGTGGAAATCTATGGGGCCGAAAGAGAAATGTGTGGAGCAGAAATCTATGGGGCAGAGAAATCTATGGGGCAGAGAAAAATGTGTGGGGCAGAGACCCAAAATCTCAAAAATCTATGGGGCAGAAATCTATGGGGCTGGGACGCCAAAATCTATGGGGCTGAGAGAGAAATGTGTGGGGCCGAGACACAAATCTATGGGGCAGAGACCCAGAATCCCATAAATCTATGGGGCAGAGAGAGAAAAATCTGTGGGGCAGACGAAAATCAATGGGGAAATCTATGGGAAGTCAAAGGAAATCTATGGGGCCGGGAAATGTGTGGGGCTGGGACCCCAAAATCTGTGGGGCACAGATCTATGGGGCAGAGAGAAATGTGTGGGGCAGAGAAATCTATGGGGCAAAGGAGATTAGGACCCATTAAACACCAAAATCTGTGGGGCAGAGACCCAAAATCTGTCAGGCAGAAATGTGTGGGGCAGAGAGAGAAATCTATGGGGCAAAAATCTATGGGGCAGAAATGTGTGGGGCAGGGATACAAAATCCCAAAAATGTGTGGGGCAGAGTGAAATCTGTGGGGCAGAGAGAGAAATCTATGGGGCAGCAAAATCTATGGGGCAGAGACCCAAAATCCCAAAAATCTATGGGGCAGAGATCAATGAGGCAGAGAAATCTATGGGGCTGGGACCCCAAAATCTATGGGGCAGAGAGAGAAATCCATGGGGCAGAAATGTGTGGGGCAGAGAGAAGAATCTGTGGGACAGAAATCTATGGGGCAAAGACCCAAAATCCCAAAAATCTGTGGGGCAGAGAGAGAAATGTGTGGGGAAGAGAGAAAAATCTATGGGGCAGAAACAGAAATGTGTGTGGCAGAAATCCATGGGGCAGAGAAATCTATGGGGCAGAGACAGAAATCCCCAAAATCTGTGGGGCAGAGGCACCAAAATCTGTGGGGCAGAGAAATCTATGGGGCAGAAATGTGTGGGGCAGAGACAGAAATGTGTGGGGCAGAGGGAAAAATCTGTGGGGCAGAGAAATCCATGGGGCAGAGACCCCAAATCCCCGAAATCTATGGGGCAGAGATCTGTGGGGCCGAAACCCCATAATTCCCCTCAAATTCCCAAATTTTCCTCAAAATCCCCCTAAAAAAACCCAAAGATCCCCTCAGATTGTCCCCAAACTCCTGAAATTCCCAATTTTCACCCAAAATCCCCTCAGATTTTCCCCAAATTCCCGAAATTCCCGTTTTTTACCCCAAACCCCTCAGATTTCCCTGCAATTCCCATTTTTCACCCAAAATTCCCCATTTTTTACCCCAAACCCCTCAGATTTCCCCGAATTTCCCCATTTTCCCCGAATTTCCCCATTTTCACCCGAATTTCCCCATTTTCCCCCGAATTTCCCCATTTTCCCCC
>NW_026628131.1:0-3046 GCF_030028575.1 Malurus melanocephalus
TCTGCCATTGCATCTCGGGCTACTCCAGTATGGTCAGCATACACACAGCATTCTTCATTTAGAGCCACACACAATCCACCCTCATGTGCGAACAAAACCTCTAAGCCCCTTCCGTGTTGTAATACAACTTCAGACAGAGATCTTAGAGAACTTTCTAACGCAGTAATAGAACTTTCGATTTTTACAAGGTCCTCATCAACTGCTGTTCTTAGTGCGGAAAACTCTTTTTCTTGTTGTACGAGGGAAGCTATACCAGTGCTAGCTCCAGTAGCTCCCAATGTTAATAAAGTGGCAATGGTTATAGCTGTGATTGGCTCTCTTTTTATTATAGGGTGTTCTGGTATCATGTGATGATCCAGCACATATTCATTAGAGTGGTAAGTAAGTCGGGGAATAATCATGACTTGAATGCAATGATCCGTGGTTTTAAAAGCATTCGAGGGTATGCATGGGGTGACTCCAACACTGGCACAAACCCAATGTGCATTTTTTGCGGGTAACAACCATCTAGCTGGTTGTTGATTGTTAGGATTTTCCACAATTTTACTGCACAGGCTTTGTTTTTCTTGTGGCACTCGACCAATGCAGGTGCCAGTTCCAGTTACTTGTGCTAAGGTGATTCCAGTTCTTATATTTAAGTCACTTCTCCATTTACACTGGGTAGGATTGCTGTCATTGGTTTTAGTCTCTCTTCCATCAATAGCAATAGCTTCATAAAAGGGTGGTTTAGAGCTATAACAAAGCCAGCAATGTTCTGTTAAGTTAGGATTAGTAGCATTTAAAGCATAGTAGCTATTTTTTACTAATTTCCATAGATTATCTGAATCTGTGATGTTAGTTTCTGGTAGCATATTCCGTGGATYGATTGCTGTGTTTGGACTTATAGGTTGTGGGTCTGGAAGGACTATTTCTTTTTTTATGTAAAAGAAGCCTTTCGGATCGTGACTGAGGCCATTTCCCGGATCGTTAATGGGACTATTGCTTGGAATCCAAAGTCTAAACTCCCATTTTTTTCCAATTATCCACCCTGGATCATCGGGTTGTTCCACATGTATATCTGCAAATTGACAAGGAACTCCCTTCTGTTCTTCTAAACCTCTCYTGCCATATGGATTATAGGCAGAAGGTCCCTTGTTATATATAGGTGGTTTGCACCCGTATGGTCCCCACCAGACTGTGATAAATTGATCTTTTCCGGCTCTTGGAGAATAAACTGAGTTTATAGTTTCACATCTGTACCATGCACAGTACGAATTTTGTTTGACGCACCAAATCTGGCCCCTCTTAGTGTCTGCTGGATTTGGATTAGGGCACATGTAAAAGGCTCTTGGTCCCACCCATCCTTTTGCTCGTGTTTCTGGGTTTTCACAGGGTGAGTAATCAACCATGTCACACGAGGTGACGGTGAAAACTGGGGCTCCTACCATAATGTGAGTTTGTATTACAGTAGATTTGTCTAACCTGCCTAGTGTCCACTTAAATGGTTGGTGTGGGTGGTGTGAGAGTGTCAAGGCTGCATTGCTACATGGCATGGAACAGGCTATTATCAGTAACACATAATATATTTGCAAGGCTTGAGTGGAGGATCTCACTGCCTTTGATATTTTAAACAATGTCAGATTGTTCTCCAATTTGATTGGCAAATACCCCGGTTCACTCCGTTTCGTGAAAAGGAAGTTCAGAGTCTTATTTCCAGGTTGCATTCTCACATTTGGTTTCTCACTTCTGCTTCGCCTGTCGACTGGGTTGCTTCCAGCCACAGGGGTATCTATCTTCTCAGCAGCAAGGATACACCTCTGTGAAGCACCTGTGCCGCTGCTTCCAGCGGTTCTGGTAACTAATCCAGTTTGTGTGTTTGACTGCTCCTTCCGAGCAGGGTAAGTGCGCAAGTTTGACTCTGCATTCGCTCTTAACAAGCTCGGCCACCATGGGTCTGGGTTTATCGGAGTGATAACAGTACAAGTCGGGGTGAATGCCATGGGCGAAGGTCTCCCACCATTCTTTAGACCCCTTTTCCAATCTGCCCATGATAGGTGCCAATTATAACATCTGCATTGTCTCAGCTCTTTCTGCTTTATAGCAAGGGAGACAAACCCCTGATGGGGTTCTCTCTTTTCTGCAATGGATCCACCACTTTTCATTACATACCTTGCAAACAAAGCACACAAAAGGATAACAATCACAATTAGTATCATAACATTTAACCACATAATCTTGTGCATATAGGCTAAGAGCATATCCAGATCTATAACTGTAAGCAGGCTTCTTTAAATGAATGTTGACAAGATTCATGTGAGTAATAGGAAGCTTATTGCTTCTTAAGCCTTAGCTTTAAGTCCTCAGGCCGTTGCGATGGGATGATCTGCCACGTCGGGTCTCGGGTGAACTTCTTCACACGGCTGGCGTGAGTCCACCCTTTCTCAGCAGTTCGTATGGCAGACTCTGTGGTGAGTAAGACAACATAAGGTCCCTCCCATTGAGGGGTTAGTGTGGATTCTTTCCATGATTTTATTAGTACCTCGTCTCCCACTTGAAGTTTGTGTATTGGTATCCAGAGAGGAGGTCTTTGAACTACCAAGCCCTTTTGTCGTAGTTTTTCTCTCCGTTTAAACAACTGATTAATATAAGCTTGTAAATGAGCATCAGAGATTTTAGGATGATCTGCAGGGATTTCTGCATCAAAGGGCATTCCATACAACATTTCAAATGGAGACGCTCCTACATCTGAGCGAGGCTGTGTCCTGATGTTTAATAAAGCTAGTGGTAAGCACTTTACCCAGCTCATTTTTGTTTCAAGCATTAATTTAGTTAATTGTTTTTTTATTTCTCCATTCATACGCTCTACCCTCCCCGAACTTTGTGGGTGCCAAGGTGTGTGATGTTCCCAACGGATTCCCAATGCATCTGCAACTAATTTAGATACTTTAGAGACAAAATGTGGTCCTCTGTCTGAGTCTATGACTTCAATTAACCCATACCTGGGAATTATGTGTTCCAATAAAGTTTTAGTAACAGTTTGTGCCGTGGCTCTAGTTGTAGGAATGGC
>NW_026628132.1:0-2982 GCF_030028575.1 Malurus melanocephalus
CTGCAAGGTCACAGTGAGGTCACCCCAAAGCTTCTCCTGTCCAGGTGAACAATCCCAGCTCTCCCAGCCTTCCCTCCCAGCAGAGCTGCTCCATCCCTCTGCCCATCCTGGAGCCTCCTCTGGGCTCTCTGCAGCAGCTCCAYGCCCAAGGATGTAAATGYTGTGTCCCAGTGGATTCCATCTCCAGGCTCCAAGTGCAGCAGGACCCAGCTCCCGTCCCCTCCCTGGCTGTGTGTGACCACCTCGGTTGCAGAGCAGCTCCTGTCCCCAGCACATCCCCAGAAACACTTTTCCTTCCTCCACAACATCCCTGGAATCAGTGAGGTGACAGGAGGCATTTCCCACATGGAAAGATGCAGCAGGTGGAATATGTGACCCAGAAATGGGAGAGGAGTTGCCCCTGGTGAGCACCAAGCAGGATTATTGCAGCAGGGTGATGCTTTCTCCTGGTCAGATACTGGAAAAAGGGGATTAAAACATTCCTGCCTGTTCATATTTCACCAAGAGCCTGTCTGTGCTGTCTTGACCTCCTGTCCTGACCATGGGGACAAGGAAGGGGAGGCAAAGCTGAGAGAGGGAAGGGGAAAGGAGAAAACTGCCAAGTGCTGTGGAGGGGTTGATTCCCAAAATAAAATTAGTGTTAAGACAATTAACGACCCAGCCTGGGAAGGGCCACCAAGGGCCTGTGGGACAGCATCTCCTCAGGACACTGTGGCTGACAGCTCAGGTTTGCTCCAGCTGGACACGCTGACCCCCAGGCCATGGGGGATGATGGGATTTCTCCAAACACTCTTCTTCAGGATGAAGGAGGGAAAGGCTCCATATTCTCCAAACCAGCGGGGCCTGGGGTGGCTTTGGGACAGCTGGCACTGCCCTTGTGCCAACCTCCTCCCCCTGCCCACCGGAGCAGCTTCCAGAGGCCAGGAGAGCAGGGGGCTGGGCAGCAAACTGGACTTTGGGGTGGAAGGACTCTCATGGGATGGGACAAGCCTGGTACTGGGCAAGGTTTTGCCTTAAGCTTTGTCTATTCCAGCGTAGGCTTGAGAATATCCAAAAACCAGCTCTGAATTCTCTAGGGTTTTATAACTCAGTTCTGCAAAGGCAGAGATGCATCTTCACACAGCCAAACAGAAAAGCCTCCTAATTCCACCCAAAACACTCCAGAAGGAATAAAAAAGTATTTGTCCCTCTCGCTTTCCCAGGATCACACTACAACTTCCACCACTTTCATTCCCAAAGGCTGTTTTTCCCCTCAAACTGACCATTGTGGTGTTTTTTGTTCAATCCATCCTCTCCCCACCCTGGCAGGTTTCATTTATTTGCTTTCAAACCAGAAGATATCCACAAGAATGAAGATTTGGGCATCAAAATGAATTTTTGTTACCTCCTGAGACAAAACCCCATCTCATTAACAGTATGAGGAGCGGTGGATTATTGCCCTGTCCTGATGCTCCAGATAAGGTCCCTTTCCTTGGAAAATTCCAGCTGCTTCCCAGCGATTCCCATCTCTGCCTCTCTCCAAGGTGACTGCAGAACGGCTGCATCCCTCCGAGTTAGATAACAATTATTGGCAGATATAAATAGGGGTTTTCAGCAGCAATATTGTTTAGTATGCTAAATGCTGCTTTAATTTGCTGGTTCAATTGGAAGTGAATTCCTGTCATGCACAGAGCAAAATAGATCAATTATATTACTGCTAATTATTGTTATTATTTTAAACTGTGCTTCTCCAGCAGATTTAGCAAATTTGTCAATCCAGCTCGTTCACCTTCTCGAAACAGGACCTGGCAGCTTTGCATGCAAATTAGCCCGGATTTTCAACAATAATTGCAACTCTTTTGTAATTATCTCACCCTAGACACTCTCCATTTGTCACTTCTAGGCCTAAAGGCTCCAACATCTTCATCTTCCCAAAGTATCAATACATCGTCTTATACGTAAAGAGCAAAAAAATCATGTTTTGCAGCAATCTTTGCTGTCAGGGGCAAAATAAATGGGAATAAATATCAATATTTGGGAAGAAAACATATTTACGACCTGGTCGGAAATTTCTTGCCGGAAAACCCAACTTTTCCGGCAATGTTTGGAGGTAATATATTAAAAATATGAAAAAAATACCTTCATTTCCCCCATGGCTCTGATAAATAGCCTTTTAGATCTGTGTTTCTAGCCCCAAAATAAAAGTTCAAAGCCCATAAAGTACGTGACACCTCTGCTGCCTGCCTCTAACTGCATCTTTTCTCCATCAGGACGCCTTTATCAGAAGGTCATAAATCACAGGCATTCCCATTAGGAGGCAGGGAGAGGGATAGGGCAGGTTTCATCTTCAGGTATTCACTTTTATAATTCAGCGCTGCATTATTTACTCTTGTGGCTGCAATAATCCCTCAGAGGTCAAGTGTATGCACATATAAACCAGCCTGGGAGAAAAAAATTGAATAAAAATCTGCGGGTAATGCTGATGGGTGGGCAGGAATTCTGTGTTTTGGAGGGTTTTTGAGGCCTCGGTTGGTTGGATTTCCTCCCGAGATGGAGTAAAGCGATGCTGGGAGTAACAAGGGGTAAAAAGTGAAAGAAGAAGTGAAAATCTGAGGCTGTTCTGCAACAGGAAAGATCAAGAGGAGCACAAACCCTGCSCAGGACAGATGGGACAGGCAGGAAAAATGAAACCACAGCCCTTTCCAAGCATAGCAGAAGCAGGGAACCTGCAAGGACAAGCAGGGCAACCAAGGAARAGGGAAAAGAGCAACAGATGATCCYGTTCTTTGTACACAAGYCATAGGGCTCCAGAAGCCCCAGCCCTGAGCTCCTCCCAAATGCTTCATTCAGCCTGGACACCAGGGACATGGGCAAGGAAAAGCTCCCAAACAATGCCAGGGGAAACCCAGGGAGATATGGACCAGCTTTGGGTTCCTGGGTGGAAAACGGGATTAAGGGAGGGATAGATGGGATGTTCTAGGAAAAGGGTCCCAATCCTTCAAA
>NW_026628133.1:0-3039 GCF_030028575.1 Malurus melanocephalus
AGCCCACTGGGGACAGGCTGTGGGGTGGAGTGCAGGCTGTGGGGCTGGAGCCCACTGGGGACAGGCTGTGGGGTGGAGTGCAGGCTGCCCCGGGTGTTTCCCGGGACGGGCTGTGAGGGCTGGCGGCAGTGCATGAGTGTGGGGGTGCCTTTAACTGCGCCCTCCCAGCCAGACACACGGTGCAGGGATTGTTGGCTTTTAATAATGTCAGGATATCAAGGCCARTGCAAACTATCCTGGGCGGATACAGGTGCCCTCACCTGGCTSTCCCTCCTTCCAGGGCTCCCAGGACCAAAGCTCTGGAAGTGATGCCCGAGCCCAGGATGCTGCACTGTGCTTTGTCTGGCAGACTGTAGTAYACAATTCCAGTGGGTTTCCTGAGGATGGGTTCCTAATTCTGGGATGTTTCTGCCTCTGTGGGTCCAGGGGGAGGGACCCTCATATTGCTGGATGTGCTCATAGTTCCGTGCTGCAGCTGTGCACCCACACACCTTTATGCCCCTCAGTTTCAGCTGTGTGATGCTTTGGGTAGCTCTTTTGTGGGTCAGTATGTTGCTTTTTGGCCTTGCACAGGCTTTTTTTGCCCCACAGTCTTTTGTGTCAGTTTAAAGGGACTGTGAGTGTGCAAATCTCTCACCTCAAACCTTAGATACCCCACTCTTCCAAGACTGAATATGGTTTATCCTGTTACTCAGGCAATCTCTTTTTTTGGAGGAAAATGATAAATACAGGGGACTTCTTGGTTGTGGAAGTTGTGGATTTGGCAAAGAATATTAGAAATAAATCCTATGATTTTAGGATTGCTCCTCAGATTTCTGGTTTCTGACTCTACATTTCATCTCTCTGGGGTTCGTATATAATAACTTTTCTGAAGTAGAGTGTGCTGCAAAGGCCCATAGGTGCAGCTCAGTGTGCAACCATCCATGTGGGTTGCAGGAGGCTCTTTATTTGCCTGTGACCTGTTCCACTCTTGATACCAGGGGACATTTGGAGATCAGGGGTCACAAAATAGTTTAGAGGCTGAATTRGTCTTACCTGATGCACCTGAGTAGGGGATTAACATCAGTGAAGGAACTATAAAAAAAAAGAAGAGTCTGTGTTTTTTGCACCAGGGAGAGTGTCTCATTTTTGGTGAGAGGTGATCTTCCATTAACTACTTTCTATACATGGGAACATGAAGGTAGGGTAGCTGTCTGCTTTGATTAGGAGGGCCAAAGGGGCTGATTTTTCCTGTGGGGCTTTGGTTTTTTTGGAGATTGGAAGTATCATGGGGAACCTGGGGGTGTGGGAAGTTTGCCTGTGAGTTGCTTTCTTGTGGCCTCCCAGTGAACTCGAGGATAAACTGGGACTAAGACTCCCTTTTGCTTCTCCATCCTCTCCTGAGAGCAGTGGAAATGCATTAACCTGATGCTAATTGTTACCATGACTGATGGCAGCAATTAGGGTCTGTAATCGAGATCCAGTCTCTGCATGTGGAGTGCTCTAGTGCTGCCTGGAGAAGCTCTCTGCTAAACACTCTGAGCTGGGATGCTTCCAGGAAGCCCTGGGGTATGCCTAAATGCTACTGCCTTTAGAGGGAGTTGTATGTGTTCCCTGCACTGAGCTAGCTGTGCCTGAAACAGCAATTTAATTCAGATTTACAGCCCTGTTTTGCTGGATGTTGTTCCCTCCAACAGCGTCCCCCTGGTCAGAGTTGCTGAGAGGAGGCACTGCYGTGCCCAACACTGCAGTTCAGGCATCTTTGTCTGTGATGTTTCCGGTCTCACATGGGTCCCGCTGGGCATGGCAAGGCCACGTTCATTTAGAGCTGTTATTTATTAAGAGAAGTGCTGGGTGATGACCCTGTCTCTGTCCCTTCAGCTCCTGGTGACATCAGTGACGCAGCTGGTCTTGCGAGGTCACTCATTTCCCTTCGTTTAATGATCTGCTGGCGAAAACGAGCTTCCATTGCTGGCTAGAGTGTCACTGGGACATGAATATTGATGAAACCTCAGTGGTCCTGTGGTGCTGTAACAGCATGGAGGGTTCATTTGGAGCWGCCAGGCAGTGCAGGGAACTCTGCGATGGAGCGATAATAAAGTGGTGCTGAACTCTGCTCCGAGGTGCYGCATGACACTCGGAGCTTGCAAGCTCCTGGCACTGCAGCAAGAGGCTGGGCTGGTGTTTTCCACAKCAGAGACCCAAATCCATGAGCATTAGCAGGGAGGGATCCATCCCTCAAACACCCATGAGGGTGCAGCAGGTGCAGTTGCAGCTTTTGTTGGAAATGGCCTGATTAATGGAACCAAAACATTTTCCAGGGTGGAACTAGGGTGAGGGCAGATGTGATGCAACATCTCTGGAAAAGGTCTTTTTAAGGTGTTGGTATGGAAATCACTGTAAGAAATGGGATGTGGCTGTTGCAGGTGTACAAGGGAAGAGAATGGTTTTGAATTTGCAGACTGCTTTAATCTAGGTGAGTCCCTTCCAGCTTCTGCTATCCTATATAGAGAAGTCAGGGTGACAGCTGAGCTCTTGTAAACAAAACAGTTCTATCTTTGAAAAATGAGGTATTTTACATGCTAATTTGGAATATATCACACAGTATGTTGTGTCTTTAAAAGTGTGTATGTAATATCTGTGCTTGAAAGGCAGCAAAATTTCTCCCCAAAAGATAAACCAGGAGAGAGAACCAGTTTTGCTCTGAACCCTTATGTAGCTCCTGCAGTGAGATTCCAAGGTCAAGGTGTATGGGGTAGATGGTTGGTGACCTTTATTTTCCTAACTGCAGAAAAGGATGTGCTTCACTCCTGGTGTAATGCAGACTGGACCTGCTTTTGCTCAGAGCAGTATCTTCCCCTCCTGCCTCAGGTGTTCTCTGGCTAGAGAAGTCACAGGAGAGCCCTTCTGCAKGGATTTCTGCTGGATCAAGGCCATAGGATGTTGGCAGTGTCTGKTTTTAGTAATGGACATTAAAACATACACATTCTCCCTCAAAACCTTCATGTACCAGTGCTGTAGGAACTGCCCCTTGCTGATCAGGTTTTTGCACCATTCCAT